>NC_085041.1:3541762-3573326 GCF_963692335.1 Osmerus eperlanus
ATCAATGAGACATCTCCGAGACACTCCGAGCTCCCTCGTCGCCGGGTTCTGATTGGACCGCAGAGTACCGCTGACATTTCCCATTGCAACCCGAGGGGCAATGTCGTGCCGGCGACATCATTTCCTGTGCAGGGCGGGGGGGGGGGGGCATCATTAGATAACTGTAGCCCTCAGGTTCCTGTCAGCTGGTTTTCGGAGTCCGAGTGACCCCCGGCGTACGAGGAGGAACAGAGGGAGACTGAGGATTTTGATTTAAATGGTCGGAACCGTCGACCCCCCCCCACCACCACCTCACTTCTCTGCCTTTCCATGATCAGTGGTCACTTACAGGCTGTTGTGGGTTCATAATTTGTTCTCCATCCTCACTGCTCTCCCTCCCTCCCTCCCTCCCTCCTCCTCCATCACCAGTGCCTCTCTCTACTCCTGCTCCTGCCCACATCCCAGAATGCTCTTCATCCGACACCCAGAGTCAAATGTGTGAAGCTATCTTTAAATTCACTTCATATGCAAGGTCGCTTGCATTCTCCCTCTCTATCACTATCTCTCGCTCTCGCTCTCTCACTCCTCCTCTCTCACCACCTCCCACACTTTCCTTTTCTCACATTGTCACCCCCTCCCCCCTTTCTCTGTTGAGTCCTGTTATCAGTATGCTAATGGAGTTCCTCAGCTAAGAAAGGAAGCTGGTTAACAATTCACATCAGGTTCTGGAAGCACGCCGCTACAGGGACCAACATTTCAAAGCGAGCAGGAACCCAGGCTCGCATGCACACAGCACACATACACTCCAACACACACACTGTAACCCAAACACACACACACACACGTACACAAAGTGGGCCTCCGAAAATAGGCGTCCCCTGTGGAGACGGGAGGGGTGTGTGCAGACCCTCCAGCGCGTCTGATGTGGAGGCGCGGCGGCGCGCCCGTGTGCCGGCTTCGCAGGAAGGAACATTTTCAGGAAACGTTTCCTGGGCAGGGGTGGGGAAACGACGAGGCCTGTTTCTCCGACTGCTGAGAGGACCTCGCATCCGCAGAGGAGGATGCAACCTGTCCTGCGACCACACCCCCACCCTCATATCCCTCACCCAGACCCCCACCCACCAAACGTCCTCCCCCAAGTTCACTCCTACACAGCAGCAGCAAACACCCAGTCACCCAGCCCCCCCCCCCCCCCCCCTACTCCTACGCTGCCGCTGTACAGCTGCTTCTCTCAGGCCCTTCTCTCTGACAGCGTGTAGCTACCGTGGTAACCTCGTGACCTCGTGTACTGTTTACATCTGCCGAGTCAGGTCAGGAGTCCGCTGGAGCATGGGAGACTGTGCCGCGGTGAGACAGGTGCCCCACACACCTGGTGAGCCGCAGCTAAACACGCCCTGTAGGCTGTGTGTGTGTGTGTGTGTGTGTGTGTGTGTGTGTGGGCGTGTTTTACGTGTGTACATACCCACGTGTGTGTTTGTTTTTTTTCCATCCGTGTGTCTGTGTGTGTGTGTGTGTGCGTCGGAATTCACAAGTCACACAAGTTGAGGGGAGTTACATAACACACACACACACATCTTCCGGTTGGTGATATGAGCTCTTCACACCCTCCCCGCCTCGTTGGCAGAGCCCAGCCTGACAGCATCGCGTCAACGCCGCCACAAATAGCCCGCTGACTTGATGATCATATGAATTATAAAGTTCGCCTCAAGGCCCACCAAAGAGGAATGGTTCTTCATGTCCCATGTCTTTTAGACACACGTGAAATCCAGGACAATTAAAACCCTGTCGAGACAGAGTTATTGTAGATGCAGTCAACAGCTCCGGGGCGGAGGGAGAATCACACACACTAACACACACACACATTAACACACACACTAACACACACACTAACACACACACTAACACACACACACACTAACCGAATCAGAATCAGATTGGGATTTATTCGCCATGAAAGTTTGCACAGACATGGAATTTGCTTTGGCAGGAAGGTGCATACAATAAACATATACCTAAAATTTAAATATGTGGACTATCTATACTAAGGGTGTGTGTTACTAAGGGTAACACACACACACACTAACACACACACTAACACACACACTAACACACACACACACTAACACACACACACACTAACACACACACTAACACACACACACACTAACACACACACACACTAACACACACACACACTAACACACACACTAACACACACACACACTAACACACACACTAACACACACACACACTAACACACACACTAACACACACACACACTAACACACACACTAACACACACTAACATACACGCTTCTGTGCAATTGCTACCGTGCTTCCATTGATACTTTGAAGTCCAAACGGGAACCTTAAAACTACACTTCCCAGAATCCCATCCCGTGGATCTAGCCTCACCCACATTGATGAATATGAATTCACTTTCATCAAGTTCTTCAAGTTTGTGGCCGGTGAGGGGATTTCTACTGCCCTAGGCACAAATTAACACACTTGTACGGAGCTAGATACATATGAACGGCTTGGTTATTTCGTTTGAAGTTGACAGTCGTATTTGATTTTTATTAGAGAGAGACAGAGAGAAAGGGAGAGAGGGGGTCTGTAGATTAAGAAATTGTTGGAGGTAGAGGGAGGGGAAGAGGTAAAGATATCTATGTAAGTCATGGTTTTTTACAGAAGTTCTGGGTGGCATAAGAAATGAATATCGATGAAACATTATATCCCCTCACCAGAGTAATAACTCACAATTTACCATGCAACATTTAGACTGATTGAAAGATACACACAAGCTGAGAGGAGACCCAAATGATGGTCTGTGAGAATATGGACACACAGTACAGCGCAGGCTATTGATCACTGCTTGGAGGTACAAGACCCGATCTCCACAGACCCCATCTCTATAGAAGAAACCACATCTGTGGAATGGTTATTGATCTGTTTGCTTAAATCCACACTTCCTCCCAATCCCTGCCGATGATGCTGGTGTGAAAAACAAGCTAGAAGACAAACAGAACCATGCTGAAATGACTCTCCAGTCTGAAGTTCTGAGGTGATTGTCTGTACAGTCAATAGTCTTGAGTTTCTCTCAGTAGCTCTCCTCCGTTGCCAAGGATCCTGTGCATCCAATAATAACCCCCCTACTGTTACAGAATTGTGTTTACATTAGCTTTCATAAATCTCTGCTGGATACCTCAGTGTGGGCTGCTCAGATCCCTATGCACACACTCGTGCGTGTACACACACACACACACACACACACACGAGCAGGTAGACATACACAGGCTCAAATACACAGACACACACTCACACACACCTAACTGCAAGTATACACTTACTCCTGTACTCCATAAGAATACACAGCGGACCTGAGTACACCGTGAACCTGCCTGCCTCTCCTGTTTCCAAATCCTTTCCCCCTGAGCTGAAAACAAAGCGTTGCTACGTCAACTCCTTGTGACGTGTTCATTTTCATTAGCAACCAGGAAGCAACCGTACATCGCAGAGCTCATTTCGCTCCCACTGTCTGCTGAAAGGGGTTAGGGCAGGTGTTTCGGCTCGATAGGCATCTGGCGGGGCTAATGTATGCAGGATAATGCAGCGCTGTGTCTGTAGGCGCCCCGCGTTATCGCACCTCTGTTGTGGGAAGTTTGTGCTGGCCCGTTCCTCTGGTTTACCTGAGGAAGATTAGACGGGCTGTTTGGGTGACTGCTGCCCCAGCTAATATGAGAGTATGTCAGCCAGGTCAAACACACACACACACACACACACTGTACCTGTGAATTCCAAGCCAGTCGCCGTAGTCTCACATCAGTGTTTTTGGATCAGTTTTACAATGCGGTTCTCACACTTAGCACCTGGCTCCCGCTCTGCATTTCTCACCTGCAAATATGAGATTACTGTGTGAAATGAATTAGTTTGTTTTAGAACCTAAGAACTCCTAAGCGCGCACACACACACACACACACACACACACACACACACACTGGCACTTTCTTTCTCCTATCTCTCTCTCTCTCTCCTTCTCTCCCCCCCTCTCTCTCTCTCCATCTCAGGAGGGAACGCCAGTGTTTTGTCTGCTGCAGCAGTTTTAGAGATAAGGGGGTTCATATGCGTGGTCGGAAATAGGACGTCAAATGCAGGCAGGCTAATGAGAATACCTGCGAGAGCTAACCTGCTGTAATAGCCTGTGAATGGTGAGGTACCAGGTGTGCTAGGGTTAGGTTGTTCATCTCTGTCCTGGATCTGTAGGCTAGGGTTCTGTCCCTGATTAAGAAGTACTGTCTCTGTGTCTGGTCGTGTCGACTGGCACACAGCCGACACACACATCAACACACACACACACACACACACACAGCAACACACACACACACACACACAGCAACACGCACACACACACAGAGGTCAACAATGCAAATACAAACACACAGTCACTCTACTATATTGCTCTTATTTCTCCATTCCGACCCTCTCTCCGTTGAGGACAGAATATTGAGCGGTGCTTTTCCTCCGCGTCCACAGAGGACGTTTGGAGAGCCTTGTTCAACACCTGCCTGGCTGTCGGGATGGCTGCTGTGCAGTAGCTCCAGTATAACCCCTTTCTGCATGAAAATCCCCTCCGCACCCTGTCCATGAGGCGGGTAACTGGATGGAGACCACTGCCCTGGGGGAAGAATCCTCGGTCTATCAGACTGCTTGCTAGTCCTTCAGTCTGTGTATTGACTCTGGGATGGGTTTTTGTGTGTGTACTGGTCTTTTGTGTGTCTTCAGACAGAAAGGAGAACAATGCTGCTCGTGTGTCCGGGAGTGTTTGTGAGTGTGTGTTTGTGAGGGTGTGTGATTGGGTCTGTGCGTGTGTGTGTGTGTGTGTTTGGAGGACAGTGCTAGACAGACGAGCATGCCTCCAGAGGATTATGATCCACTGAGCACGGGTGTGGAAAAATGTATCAGTGTGGAAAAGAAATCATTTCCCACCATCTCCCTTTTTCTGTCTGCCCCTCTCCCTCCCTCCCTCCCTCCCTCGCTCGCTCGCTCGCTCTTTCTCTCTCTCTCTTTCTTTCTGTCTCCCCTCTCTCTCTCTCTTTCTCTCTCCCTTCACGTTCTTGCTCTACCCTTTCCCCTTACTCTCTCTCTCCCCCTCCTCTCACCCCCTCTCACACCCCATCTCTATCTCTCACTCCACCATCTCTCTCCCACCCCCTCCGTCTCCCCCCCCCCCATCCTCCCTCTCTCTCCCCCTCAGCTGAAATTGTCTGTGTGACTGAAGTCGCCCTCAGACACATGTCTGGCTCGTCACATCCAGCCAGTCTTCCCAACCTCTCTGGGAGGCAGTGGGGGAACAGTGCTGATGTCATGCGCTCTGTACGTAAACGGCTCTGTTCACCAGAGTGACAAACAAACACATCACACACTCCATGTGCTATGTTAATGGTACAGATAAAGGGCTTCTCCTCCACTGATTGCAAAATGGAGCTCCGGACGAAAACCTGTCTTTTCCCCCCGGCTCAAACGCGTGCACACACACACACAGACAGACACGCCAATACACATCCGGAGGAACGCACACTGACAGGCACACACACGCGAACAAATGAAAAGGCAGACAGTCAGACGCACACACAGAGACGCACACAGACACACGCGCCGACAAACACGCGTGGCCCACAAAGAAGAGAGATCACTGGGCCTCTTCGCTTATCATCCTGTGGCTTTGCACACACACACTCCTATGTGAATTCATCTTGGAAGGGCAGGTCTAGCCCTGGTGTTGTATCTTATCTTGCCAGGGATCCGCGCTGCAGAGATTTATATATGTCGGTTCAGTGTGTTCACGTGGATATGATCTCTGTCAGCCAACCTCCTGTCCATACCTCTGGATGTGTCTGGAAGCAGCTGAGCCAGCTGTCTGATCTAGGAACATGAACACCCTGGCTTTACACCCATCCGGGGTCAAGCTTTGGGACGGACGCATGCGTGTGGATTCGTGCGGGGGGGCGTGGGTGTGCGCGTGCGTCGTGACGTGTGTGTTTGTGTGTGTGTGGGGACTGTTTGTGTTTGTGTGTGTGTGTGGGGAAGGTGTTTGGGTGTGTGTTTGTGTGTGTGCGGGGATGATTCACCCGCGGTCCTCCAAAGCCGTCAACAACTCGCCCCCACACACAAACTTCTGAGAACACACACACACTCACAGGAACGACACCGCGGTTTGATTGCTAATCATCTTCAAGCCTGTGACTCGCCTGTCCTGGTTCTCACCTCGTACCGACTCAGACAAATTGAATCAATTAAACACGCTTCTTGCCGACTGCTGCTGTTGTTGCTTCCAGGAGATTAGGCTTTGAAGTCCAAACCAAATAAATAAATAAAACCTCAGATTGAAATGGAAAAAGTCAATTAAGCAGTCCCGTCTGACCGTGTGGCCGCGATCTGTGGCGCGTGCGTATCCAGCAGAGGCTGACGCCTGATCCACCTTTAACGTGATCACCAAATATGATATCTCCATACAGGTGGGTGACAGTGGCCCGCCCAGGGAAAATTAGTTTTGGATTAATGCCTGAGTGGTGCAGAGAGGGTGGGGAGTGTGGAGAGTGGGGCCATCGGTGTCGCACATCGTATCTCACCAGAAACTGTGATCCTACCGTTTTTTATTATAATATACAATTTGCATATCTGGTCTGACTTCATAGCATACGATAGGAGCAGCCGCAATGAATCGATTCCTCCTTGACTTTGTTATCGAGGAAGGTGGGAGGCCAGTGGAAAGAAAGGATAAGAATGGAAGGAGAGGAAAGGTAGGAAAGGCTGTAGGGGGAGAGTACTCCTGTGTCGATTCTACCAGGTAATGGACCTTTTAGCATGGAAATCAGAGGGTGGGAATAAGGACTGCCATTAAACTGCTCCAGAGTGGATCCTGGGGGAAGCTAAGGCTTAATCAGTAATATTTCACGTTGAAGACGTCACCCTTTTATATATACTGCTTCCACATTGATCCAGCATCGCGCGAGTGCTGCCTAATTGGACAGAGAGGCTGAGAGTGCCGCAGGAGGAGGAGGATGAAGAGGGGAAGAAAGGGAGGGGGAGGAGAGGGGCCAAGAAGGAGGATGAGTAGGAGGATGAGTAGGAGGGGAGGGGGGGGGGGGAGGAAGAGCTTGAGCAAGAAGAATGAGGGGAAAGAGAAGGAGGAGGTGGAGGATGATTCGGTGTTAATTGTCTCGGGGATTGCTTTGGGCCACAGCCCACTGAGGACAGTGTGGAGTTACAGTACATGTGATCTGTTACACACCATACACCCCTCCCCCCCCCCCCCCCCCCCCCCCCTGCCCAACCCCCCCAACCCCTCAGGGAGACTCCGAGGAGCCTAGTTACTGGCTGCACGACTGCTGTGGCTCACACTGATCAAATACTACTTATGTTTCACAGGATGTTGGCCACCATTTTGTATTCTTCAGGGACCTCAAATGATTTTGTACCAATGAGACAATACTTTCAGTTTCTAATTAAATCTAATCCTTCCTTAATACTGTCTGTAATGCCATTAGTGTGTTTACAAATCCTGGTACAATATGCAAATTAATTAATGCTAAAGGTCTTCTTTTCTGATGAATGAACGCATTAACTTACAGGGTGTAACTTACATCATATCCAAACTTGTGTTTCGGAAAAAAAACTGCAGTTTTTTGCAGTCTGTTTAACAGTCTAGCAGCATATTATTCATCCCCACACCACTGCGTATTATCATTTTATCCATATATCGGCTGTATTTAATTTGATATATGGATTTTAAAATGTCTGCCTCAAAATTGAATTCACAGAATTATATCTTGCGTTACGTCCTCTAAATTGACTCTTTGGAGCAATAACTCCTGTTTTATTGCAGAAAACTATTAAATTCTTAAATGTGCAGGCTTGTTAGTTTTGCATGTTAAGCTTTGAGGGAATACTGCAATTCGAGCCAGGTTTTAAAGTATTCAAGTTGGAATAGTCTCAAGTGCCAATGTCCCTCATGAACCCCAAACCTTTTGCAAATGTTCACCTTCTAATCTGTGTAGTTAAGTACATTCAAACCCCCCAAAGGGAATTCCTGTATTCCACTGAAACGCACTGTAACTTCCAGAGGTGCAGCGGAGATTCCCATCACCCAGATCTACTAATAAGCACAGTTCTCCGAGCAGATTGGCTCCACCACCTGACTCTGCGCACGGCTGGAACCAACACGTGCTCGCCGTCCAACGTTCTGAACCGGAACTTTCCCACCTCGGACTGACCAAGCGTTCGTTCCTCAAAGCACCTCGCCATGCTCATCCTTGCGTCTTCTCGTGGTCTCCTCCAGGGTTCCTGAGCACAGGGGACCAGGCCGCCAAGGGGAACTACGGCCTCCTGGACCAGATCCAGGCCCTGAGGTGGACCAGCGAGAACATCGCCTACTTCGGAGGAGACCCCCTGCGGATCACCGTGTTCGGGTCCGGGGCCGGGGCTTCCTGCGTCAACCTGCTCACCCTGTCCCACTACTCTGAGGGGAACCGCTGGAGCAACTCTACCAAAGGTAGGAGGAGAAACGGCGCCAGCTTGGGTTGCAGTGCATTCTGGGGTTTGTAGTCTAGGGCTTGTTTCGAAAGTCATCCACTTTTTCCTTTCAGTTTCTCTTTCGTTTGGCTTCCTCCCTCCCTCCCTCGTTCATCCTCGTTCTCTCTCACCCCGGCTTTATCTGCCGATCTCCCTGCTTAGACCTTTTTGTGAGTCATGCCCATCTGTCCTCTCATCCATATCTTCATATTCCTTTTCACACTCACTCTCTTTTAATCCGTTTTATTTTATTCTCTCTCATTTAATGGAGCGGAGAAACATTGAAAGTCTGACATTTGAATTCCTTCCTTAGCTGTGTAGTATTGTCTAGTGCTCTGCTGGATGGAATCAGCTAAGCACTTGCTCAGACTAACAATGTCATAATATCTGAACTTGCCCTCCTTCTCAGCTCTATAACAGATCCTCTTTAGGTCTGGAAAAGTGTATTTTGCACATCTTAATCTATTTCTCTCCGCCTCCCTCTCTCTCTCTTTCACTCTCCCTCTACCTCTATTTCTATCTCTCTCTCTCTCCCTCTCTCTGTCCTCTCTCTCTATCTGTCTCTCTAGGTCTGTTTCAGAGGGCCATCGCCCAAAGTGGCACGGCCCTCTCCAGCTGGGCCGTGAGTTTCCAGCCCGCCAAGTACGCCCGCATGCTGGCCAGGAAGGTGGGCTGCAACCTGCAGGACACGCTGGACCTGGTGGAGTGCCTTCAGAAGAAGCACTACAAGGAGCTTGTGGAGCAGGACATCCAGCCGGCGCGCTACCACATCGCCTTCGGCCCCGTCATCGACGGCGACGTCATCCCCGACGACCCGCAGATCCTGATGGAGCAGGGCGAGTTCCTCAACTATGACATCATGCTGGGCGTCAACCAGGGAGAGGGCCTGAAGTTCGTGGAGCTCATCGTGGACAACGAGAATGGCGTGCAGGCCAACGACTTTGACTACGCCGTGTCCAGCTTCGTGGACGACCTGTACGGCTACCCGGAAGGGAAGGACATCCTCCGGGAGACCATAAAGTTCATGTACACCGACTGGGCCGACCGCCACAACCCGGAGACGAGGAGGAAGACCCTGCTGGCGCTGTTCACCGATCACCAGTGGGTGGCGCCGGCCGTGGCCACCGCCGACCTCCACTCCAGCTTCGGCTCGCCGACGTACTTCTACGCCTTCTACCACCACTGTCAGACGGAGCAGGTGCCGCCGTGGGCCGACGCGGCGCACGGCGACGAGATCCCCTACGTGTTCGGCCTGCCCATGATCGGACCCACCGAGCTGTTCCCCTGCAACTTCTCCAAGAACGACGTGATGCTCAGCGCCGTGGTGATGACCTACTGGACCAACTTCGCCAAGACCGGGTAAGGCTCGCAGAGGGATGGGACGGAGTGCGTCATTATACAGGACGATTTCATGGGACGGAATTGGAAAATACTCTGTTTTTCCCGTTTTCTTTTTGTCTGGATTGTGCTGCAAAGAAAAACACAATCCATCATGTGCAAAAGTGGCATGTTTACATTTGTCTCCGAAAGTAAACAATGCAGATTTCTCGCCTTCCGTGGGCGAATGAGGCTTCCCAGGCGAGAACCGTTCAATCTGTATTCCATTCAAGTTTCCACCAGGGAAAGTCAAACACATAATTAGTGAGGTGGCCTGGAGAGTGACATTATCAATTGTACAGAATTAAAATCCCTTTTTTTTACCCACACTGCCTTTAAGCATGTATTCATGGAGGTAATTGTTTTTTGGAACATAATGAAGAACAATGTCCCTTTCTGTCAGAAGTTAGACAGCCTCAGAAGAACTGAAGCACACTTATGATCTACAAAAAGAACATGAAAGTGCCATAGAACCCAGAGTACCTGTGGGATGAATGTCACCCTTCTGAATGGTCGAGACGCTTTACGATATGGTCCCGCTAGTTTGAAATACCATTCTGACATTCTGGCTTCTTTGCTCAAGGGGGTGCCTTGCATGTATTATAAGACCATGTAAAATACAGTGGACTATACACTTTGAGTTTAATGCATAGCTTTATAAAGTCGTCGTTTCAGATGCGTTGTGTAAAGTAAAGCGTTTTTAAATTGTGATCTCAGAACCAACATAACGTTTATAGGTTTGAAATTTGCAGATGTCCTTCAATTGTTTATGAATTGTAAACCATCCCAACTGAATTGCAGATTAGAAATGCAGTGTCGCCTCACAAGTAGATCCTCACGCTTTTCATCTTGTCCTCCTCCTCCTCTACGCAGCGACCCCAACCAGCCAGTGCCTCAGGACACCAAGTTCATCCACACCAAGCCCAACCGCTTCGAGGAGGTGGCCTGGACACGCTACAACCAGAAGGACCAGCTCTACCTCCACATCGGGCTGAAGCCTCGCGTCAAAGAGCACTACCGCGCCAACAAGGTCAACCTGTGGCTGGAACTGGTGCCTCACCTCCACAGCCTCAACGAGGTCACCCAGCTCATCCCCACCACCACCAAGGTGCCCCAGCCCGAGTCGCCTCCCAAGCCCCCCAAGAAGGCTCCGGTCACCAAGCGGCCCAACCCCACGTTCTTCCCCACGGAGACCCACGACAGCCACAACCAGCCCGTGCTGCTCGACCAGAGGGACTACTCGACGGAGCTGAGCGTCACCATCGCCGTGGGCGCCTCCCTCCTCTTCCTCAACATCCTGGCTTTCGCCGCCCTCTACTACAAGAAGGACAAGCGGCGGCACGACGTCCACCGGCGCTGCAGCCCCCAGCGGAGCACGGCCAACGACCTGGCGCACACCCAGGAGGAGGAGATCATGTCCCTGCAGATGAAGCACACGGACCTGGAGCACGAGTGCCGCGGGGACCCCATGCACCCCCACGAGGTGGTTCTGAGAACTGCCTGCCCGCCCGACTACACGTTGGCCATGCGGCGCTCGCCGGACGACATCCCCCTCATGACCCCCAACACCATCACCATGATCCCGAGCACCATGCAGGGCCTGCAGTCCCTGCACAACTTCAACAGCTACCCGGGCGCTGGGCAGAACAACACGCTGCCACACCCGCATTCACACTCCACCACCAGGGTATAACCTCCACACGAGGGGAAGGATGGAAGCTGACACACACACACACCCACTCACCTATACACACACACACTCGCGTGTGCCGTGCCGCGTACAGTAAGAGAACTGACTACCAGAGCTGACTACCCAGCAGGAAACCCAACACAGGTGGAATACAGGAATTCTGCTTTTGCCCTGTGAATACAGTACCTAAGGGAGTACTAACAGGATTTTTTTGCCGGGGCCGACGATTTTGTTTTGTAGAAAAGAGGATACAAGAAAAAAATCAAAAATAAACATTGCAAAAAAAACATTTCAAACGAAATAAAGAAAAAAAAAAATGAAAATAAATACAGACAAAGGATATTTTAGTTCTGGTATTGCTACAAAACAAGGTCAGCGTTTTTCGTTTCCAGGGACAAACATCAACTTTGGATCTTTGGAAAAAGATTGTTTTCATGGTGTTATCTGAAAAGGACCTCAGACAAGCTTTCGAGGCAGGGGCCGCTTTGTAAATGAAAGAAAACATATTGCTTTTCTGTTGCGTCAAACGATAAATGACTCTTTCCGGAGCTAAGACGAGATGTTGACCAACCAATTTAAGGCATGTGTCTCAGCCAATGAAGGCAATGTAAAATATGACAAAAACAATAGCGGTTGAAGGAGGAGCGAACTCTGTAACAGAATATGCACAATGGAGAAGACATTTTCGAAAATGTCTTAGATTCTTTTCATCCTTTTATTTTTTCGGGGGGAACTATTTTATTGTAAAGAACCTATTTACATATCTAGATATGTACATCAAGCACCAATGCTGTTTAAAGCCTCTTAAGAAAGGGGGCGTCGAGACTGCAAATTTGCCAGGATAAAAACGGACGTGGATCGACTGGCAGTTCTAGTTACAGCTTCATCACACAAGTGCTGTCTATACCGAGAGCTGGACGACAACAAAAAGGACACTGGAATATTTTTAGCACGACGCGCATGACAATTTATCTGCTTGATGGCTGCTCCGCTGATAAAGTCATAATTAAGAATAATTTTCATCCCCATTGGATTAGTTTTCGAAAGAACACTACTCCTGATTGGCCGACGGAACCCACGGGATTCTGGGAAATGTAGTGTTGTGGGTATGCGGGTCTGGGGTCATATCATGGGACAGTGTGGGGCAGAGGGAGGGTGGGGACATGGTAAAATAACTACAGTGCATACACAATATAGCTTGAGTGAACCTGGATATAAGGACTAGTTTTGTACTATGTGTGTTGGTACTACTTTTTGATAGTGGTGAATCACTCACTGTTTTGGAGAGCCCTACCAAGGGGAACCTTCATTGTAATTTCAGTTTGGATCAATGTTCTTTGCTATTATACATATTAGTTTTTCTCTTCATTCCTCTCCTTCTTGCTACTAGTCAAAACCCACCTTACCATAGAGAAGTAATTACCTGCATTGTGGTTCCATTTATCTTTCTTTTGTTTAACTTGTAGCTGGGGGGGGTGGTTATCTGTATGAACAATCTCTCAAACATGAAAACAGCCCATAGATATAAAGCCAGGGAAGGCATATGTGGAGGGGAGGGGGGGGGAGGTAGGAAAAGGAAGATGGAAGATCCTCTCGACTGCATAGGTTGCCCCCCCCCCCGCCCGCTCTTATTATCCTTTGGTAGAGTTCTTCTGTGGCGCTGTTTAAAGATTCATGCGTATAAATGTGTAATTGAAGAGAGGGGGCGCTGGCCTGACAGGCTGGATTAGCTGAACCTCTCATCCCGCGCCTAACAGCAGGTGGAGGACATGAGGGAGTGGAGAGCGAAAGAGAGAGAGAGAGAAAAAGAGTGTGGGGAGAGACGTGGAGAGAGAGATAACAGATTTAAAGAAAGGAAGCAGGAGTGGGGAGAGAGTTGGAGAGAGAAAACGAGAGCGAGCGATAGATAGGTGGAGACAGCGAGAAAGATGGCGAGTGAGAATGAAAGCGAGAGAGGCAGCGAGAGAGGTAAACATCCCAGAAGTCCCAGCATGCACCTGTCATTGGAGGCCTCATCACCGCAGACAGGCAGATCCGTCTTAGGCTTTCACCGCAGCACCGCTCACAACCAGCCTGCTACCCTGACCTCGTCTCGCACCCAGTAATTACCTCGGCCCTCACTTTTCCTTTTCCTTCTCATTTTGGGCCTCAGACCGTGGACTTTCTCACCTCTTTCTTTGTCTTGGGACTCCCGGTTTACTTGGCTCTGTAGCATGGTTCACCCGCAGAGCCCTTCACCCGCCTCTCGTGTCGGACTACACACCTGTTAGCGTGTGAATGTGGCGGGCCCGGCGACCTTCGCAGGCCGTCCTGCCAAGTAACAACACCACCCGTCTGCCCCGAGACACAAACACACAGACACAAACCTCTCCGCCACACACACGCACTCCCCCCTCCTCTCCGCCACACACACGCACTCCCCCTAGAGCAGCTTCACTACGACAGCTAACGGCGCTAGCCGGAGCAGCTATGACCCGTTGGTGAAAACGCAAACCGCAGTCAGCTAGCGTGAAGACTTTCGAGTCACTGGCGGGGGGGGGGGGGGGGGGAACGGTGCTTTGTGCGACGGGCCGAGAGAGGCACGTGTGGTCGGCTAGTCCGCGTTCGCCAGGAGCGAGGAGGAGCCGCGGCGACCCTGTTCCTTCATTGTGTGACTTCATCGTGAACGCCTTAAAATCCCACGCTGCTTCTCATCCCTCGTCTCCTGTTCTGCCCTTTGAACAGCAGGGTCGCAGGTGCTGTGGGGGTGAGAGGGGTGAGAGGGGGGGGAGAAGGGGGGGGGGGGCGAGCCAAACCTGTTAGACGCACGGGGAGCATAAGACAGGAAGTTGTTGGACTTGACAAGTCGACAAAGTTGTCCCGGGAGAGCGACTGCTCCAGGTGTGTGAAACTAGAACAAACCAACACTTTACAGCCAACACATTCTAATCCCCCCGTCCCCTGCCAACACACACACACACACACACACACACACGCTCCTTTTACCTGGAGTGTGAATGTGCATAGGGGTAGCTCAGAATTACTCCCTCTCTTTTACCTCTCTATCTCTTTCTTTCTCTCTCCCCATCGCCCTCCAGCCCCCCACACCCCCCTCGCCGCCCTCCGCCCTGGAGCTCCCCAGCCGTGGTTTTAAATCTTAAAAGGGGGCGGCGGTATCTTTCCCCAGTGTTAAACCAACCAGGTCATGTGACTTAAGCCTGTTCTGTGTTAAGAGGAGGGACAAGCATTGTGAATGAATGTAATGCAATGAGTGCCATTTTCTAAAACCACAACATAAACAAACAGCTACTGTACAAGATCTAGATGGATCTAACAAGGTGTTCTCGGATCTGTTAAAAGGTGTATGCTCTTTCAGTGTTTCTGTGAAAGGGGCGCTATGTGAGTTGGTTTGGCATTTGTAATGTAGATTATTTGTCACTTGTCTTTCTTTCTGGTTAAATAGTAATTACTCTTCTGGAGCACAATAAATGATTTTAAATAAGATGAACAACAAGGCTTATTGACAACTCTTTATTTATCCTGTTAATGTTTGTTCACAATACTGGTTTATTTCAGAGCAGCCAAAGGCTAAGGTGTGAATCAAACCCTGGTCCTCCTTCATGAAAGATATGACTTGCTGTACCAAATGGAAGGAAACAAAAAAAATGAAATACCCAAGGATATTCAACACTGAACCGACTTCAATACACATCACCCCACCAGACTTAAGATTCCACAGAAATATAAATATCAACTGTTGTTCATGTACAGCATTTGGGGTCAAATTATTAATTGCTGCAAAAAGTACAATTTCCACACTTTTTTTTAATTGAGTGGATTACGTGTACTGTGTAAGTCCATTCACAGTGTGAAATAAATGTGCTGAAAAGATATGAGAAACACATAAAGGGTGCAGATGAGGAGAGTGAAAACGTGGCGATGTTTGATTTCATAAACTGCATTATCTTATTTATGCGAAGACGTGGGCTACATCTGGTCTTTGTACTATTTAGAGCCTTCAAAGGCCTTCCCAACCCCTTTAATGGAGGTTAGGATGTTACTGTATGTTTCCTCTGATCATTTTAATAGAAGTAGGTTTCCAAGAATTTGGCATTTACTTTCATGCTAATTGGAAATCAATCAAGTTTTGTGGACAACGGAAACGGTGACATTTCTACTTCTTGGCAGCGATTAGAAACCAATTATAGCCGTGCCTGACTGGCATTTGGGAACACCGTGTGCATGTTTGTGTCTGAGAGACAGAGTTTAGTGTGTGTGTGTGTGTGTGTGCGTGTGCGCGCGGGCCCGCGCGGTAGGGTTGTGAGGAGAATAAATACAGATCTGTTTACACTGCCTGTCTCTGACCAAGGGCGCTGATGCAGCTGCTGTGACTGCGGCGCCAGAGAGACGTCCCAGTCCTGGAACGACGAGGCTTCCTTATTTACCATCATGAAGCAGCTCCTCTCTACCAAATAACTTATATTCTTCTATACTGTTTGTCTCTACCAACAATTGAACGCATCACCTCTCTGATAACCACCCACTCTTTCCTTTGCCACCTCTGTCTGATCTCGCCGCTCGCTCTTTTCTCCCAACGGCCGTTTTGAAAGCATTTCATAACATTCGATAATTGCTGTGCGCGTAAGTAAAATGTTAAAGAATGATGTCGCCACGTGATTTATTTATTTTGTAAAATAATACATGACCTTGATTTAGGCCATATTTGTTGGAAGTATGGGATACGAATGTGTAAGCTACAACACAAAGTACGTAAATCAAGCAATGACAATTCAATCAAGCGACAGCGTAGCCTATTAGAGAATGTCAAATAAACACCTGTGTGTATTAAGTGACATTCAGTTGAAGTCAATTTGATACTGGAGTGTGGCCAAGTTTCATCATACTCTTTTGTCAACACGTGCAAAATCTTTTGTTCACCTACCACAGAAATTAAATTGGAATTCACCAGGCGCCAGGCTTTCTTTTCTGTTGCCGTTTAGTTGCTGACGAGCACCCGAAGGTAAGGCAATTATAATCAGGAACAGTCTTTTCGAAGCTCATTGCCATTTACAGAGCTGTCGCTGTAGTAGGGAACACTGGGATGGGCTTGATCCGAGCCTAGCGTGTGAGATGAATGTTCACCCAGTCCTTGTCAGTGCACTAACATCTGCTTAGCCTTTTCTCAATGACTTGGACTTGGACTTAAGCCTGTTTTGAATAGCATTTGGAACAACATGAAGAAATGACCAGAATTTCAATCGGGAATGCATTCTGATAATCTGCTAGTAGACATACGCAGTTAAACATTGCAAATAAGACTTCAGTAACATTTAATTGAAATGATTCATGAATACTTTTGGATTGTTACTTTGAGAAGAATTCTGACCACATGTTTCTTTTTAAATAACAATATCTTATCCCAGTGAAGTTATAAATATGTCTTGAGTAGAATCTACCCTATGCTTTATTATTAACTGTATACAAGCTTTAACATACACACAGAATAACGAATTTGGAGAGAAAAACATTGTATTTACATCAGATAAAACTCATTTCTACACTGCCTTAAAATGTCACATTTTAAATGTCACAGACTGAATGTAATTATAATATAACACTGTCCATATTTTTAAATCCACCTTAATCAAACAGAGCACAGGGATGCTAACTGTGAAGTCTGACAGAGAAGCATAAATCACCGAAACACACACAGGCTTAATTCCACCCCAGCAGGCAACAGTAGCAGTGACCTTCTTTGCTCTTATAAAAGAACCAATGTCACCCTGTCTCACTCCCAGAGTGAGGAAATGAGTTTGGTTGCCGTAATTTCTGGAAAGATGACAAGTTTATTGTGTTGTGATCTCGCAGGGCCAGACTGATGAAATGACACAGGGGTGGTGCCGGTATAAAGTACAGGTCTAACAACCCTTTCCCTCCTTCTAGCTCCATCTGGGTTTAGCTCTGGAAGGTACAGTTGTGTACCACTGACTCCCAATGCCAATGAGGAATCAATCAAACGGACCCTGAGAGTTTTAGCAGTGGGGGGGGGGGGGGGGGGGGTTCCTCCTGGTTCGTGGGGGTTCCTCCTGGTTCGTGGGCCAACACTGCAAGCACAGGATCTCCTCCGGTAGATTTTCGGACATGAGCATCGCAGGGCATGGGTGAGTGTCACAGATTGTCCCCTGGGACCGTATGCGGAAGGGGGTGATGTGTCAGCTGTGACAGTGAAGGGGGGTGGGGGTGGGCAAAGAGGGGGTGGGGGGCTAAGGAGGAGGGTTGGGGGGGGGGCTGAGAGGCTGTCCCTAGGGGTGGGGTGGGGGGGGGGAGATGACAGTGAAGAAGAGAGAGTCAGAGAGGAGGTGTCTCGGATGTGTCAGGGATGAGGACTGGGATGAGTCTGTGGAGGAGGAGAGGAGGCGTGAGTGTGGAGGTCCGTCTTGGGGAGGTAGACGAGGCTGATGTTCTCCATCAGACCTGCTGAGAAAAAAAGACACACAATGTATTTATACCAGCCTTCTGAGCAGCAAAGAGAAAGAATTAATCTTTGAGACAAAACCAATAATGTGTTTCTCTCCAAGTTTGCCAGGCAATGCCGTGAACTAAACAGGAAATAAATGTTCTGCAGATAAGCACCCATCTACGAATAATACTGGATTACAATGGAAACTTAAGTAATAGAAATAATCAAATACAATGCTAGTTTCAGTAATATTTTGACGTTCTCATCAGTGTGCATTGTGACTTTTGTATGGATGATAACAACTTTAACGTTTATGGATGCTCTAACAAAAGGCATTTGCAGATAGCACATGTTCAACTATCGACAGCCAGCAAAGTAATCAAATAACATTCTCTGTCTCAAACCTCCTTTTTGAGTGAAATAGTTTGCTTGATTTGCATCTCAAACAGATAAATCCTGCGCTAGTACCGGTATTCAGTAAAACAACTAAATACTGTAGTTGCCTGTTTAGTTCACGGTTCGTTGGAAGCGTTAAGAGTGTGTGGTCGACATGGCTTGGTGTCGTGACCTTGCCTGGGGTAGCCCGGAGGAATTCAGGGTGTGGAGGGGTGGGAATGAGGAGCAGAGCCA
This sequence comes from Osmerus eperlanus, assembly GCF_963692335.1. Classification (NCBI taxonomy): domain Eukaryota; kingdom Metazoa; phylum Chordata; class Actinopteri; order Osmeriformes; family Osmeridae; genus Osmerus; species Osmerus eperlanus. The sequence continues at coordinate 3,560,449 of NC_085041.1, forward strand.
GCCCGAGGCCAGGGATACTCAGACCAAACATCTCTAATCAACCAGGCACGGGAATGATTCAGACTGTCGACTCCACAGGACGTGACGTGACGGCATCGCAATACGGTAACGTCGGTTTCTTTTTTCTTTTCTTTTTTCTCCACCCTGACGGGAGCTGTACTGGCTGGGATTTGCATCTGTACAAATTCCCTTGCGTAGTCACTTGCGATGACATGAACGCCTCAGAAACAGCCTTTAACCTAACGAGGTTAAGCACGTCAGAGAGGTCTTTCACGATCCGTGACCTCCGGGTTTAAATGTCTTGGTAGTTCCAGAAGTATCCAAATCAAATTTCACCTCTGACTCTGTGTATATGCATATAGATAGATATATAGATAGATAGATAGATGGAGGGAGATAATTATAAAAGGGGCCAGTAATATTGACTGCATGAATGATAGAAGTGGCAAAGACAGGTGAATTAGAAAATTAATGTTCGTCCCAACATTTCCAATTCATTCTCTCTTTGAGCCATTAGTCAAAGGATTTAGCATTGACAACTTCAGGCACATTGACTAGGAAATGTGAATGCTTCTTTGACAGTGGCGGGAAATGAATGTGAAACACGCTGAAGCGCTCTTATTCAGCTTGACTGGCTGGTTGCTTTAAAAAAGGCATCTGTTTTTACATTTAGTCTGCTTTATGCCTGAACATTATAGAGATCTAAACAGGATGAAGAGGGTGCTTAGAAAAGCTAAACCTGTGTCTCCCTAATCTCTACCTCAGTGAGTCTCGTCCAAGTGAGGGAATGGAAATTGCTGCCTGTCAGGCATCAATGACATGGAGAAATGGGAAAATGGTGGACTATTAACAGCAGTCCCTCATACATATACTTAGACAAAAAAACACACACACGAGCCGCTCCATTTAACACATCCCAGCCAAGGTCATCGTTCTGATTCAATACTTCTAAAGGGTTGTGCTTTTAACCGGTTAACTCAGGGGACATCCTAAGAGCATTTTAACCAAGGTCATTTAGTTATGTGACTTTATTTCGCCAACTTCTAAAGAATACTGCTCTATGTGGGCAGAGTGAATAATGGATTGAGAGGAATAGATGAGAACACACATGCCATCTCTGTTTTGGAGTTCAATGTCTGGCACAGCATCTGAATCTCATCGGAAACGCTTGAACCCCGCAGCCGTGCTGCCTAACAGTCTGCAGTAACACAACTTGTTGTGTCAAGAAATAACCCTCCGTTTACAGGTTTACACAGCTTCGAAAGCTTCTGTCGAGTTAATGCAAATACAACATAATTCCTCAATGTTCTGTGAGAAAGAATCTGACAAGATGCATGGCGAGACGCATCTTTGATCTCCGTGTACAGTGCGTGTGGGTGTATGTTCAGTTCAGCATATGTTAATATATTAATTAGCATGTAGCCTGCAACTGCACCGTGATTGACAGCCACTGTACTCAAGTGTAATCTGAAATAATTACAGGGATCTGGAAGGAGAGGCATGTTAACCATCATCTCCATATTATGACACCCAGAACCTAGGGCCTTTTTATGCAGCACCGCATTTGACCATACAGCTACAATGTCCCCCTCGTCATCGCACTGCTCTCAATCAGTGGTACATTCATTCTGATTTACAGCTTCATCCTTCAACATCCTCACAGCAGTACAATGGACAATATACCGATTAAGTTAACCTAATGCACAATTCCATATTTATTGCATGGAATCAGTGACACTTTTGTAACCGACTTTATAATATAAATTGATTTTTTAAATATATATATAGATTATATAGCTGAACAATGCTTTTATTGCATTTGTCCCACATCCATAGTCTGTCAAAGTTATTTCTCGTTTCCCTGCATCTTCAGCCACATGCGTGTGACCAGCTTTAGTATTGTAGAATCTAGATAATGATGGCTGACTGGGTGGGTGGATGGATTATAGAGGGGCCCGGAGGAGACTTGATATCTGCGAGGGAAATGACTTTGGCTTAATGAAGTACATAACTCATCGCTCATGTACTCCTGTCTTCGTAGCACACTCTCTCAATCCACGCGGACAGCTTGGAGGGTACTAACCAGACACAGGGAGGGTGAGAGGGCATTTCATCTGGCTTGTCATAGACTACCTTTTTTCCTTGCTTGACCCACTTCAGGATAGAATGACTTATTCGGTCATTACTTTTCGATGATGACTGAATCCTTTTTAATGGCGCACTTTTCCCTTTTTATATATATATATATATATATATATATATATATATTTTTTTTTATACATGAATAAAATATTATCTGCAACTACTGTGACGGCACAGAACTGAACGCGATTGCTGATACTGGGATTACACTTCTCAGTTATAAAATAACACATTTGACAAAAAGTCTGTTTAGAGATCACTCACCTTATCACTAAAGCATACTGTATTAGCATAATAGTACATTGTATGCATTCCAGATTTTTTTTAAAAGGTGATTCCTTTCATTGTGTGGACTAAGATATTCTGAATGCCTTTCCGAAACACATACCCGCAAACGTTTCAGTCTCGCAGAGAAGAGGGTAAGTGTTGTTTTTGATGGGGTTAACCATTTCCAAACGGCCGGGGTGTGGGATTGGAAGTGAAGGGCGTGCTCCTGGGCGAAGAGGATAGTGTAGGAGCGAGGCCCTAATATGCCATCTCATTACCACAACTGTCAGGATCCCTCTCTTTTACCATTACCTCCCTCATTCCGTAAGAGTTAAACTGTCGTTTCGAGTGAGTGTGCCGCCAAAGAGGCATTTACAAATAAATGAAAAATGTCACAATCGATTTTGCTCCTCAAAGACCGCGGCGCCTCTCAGCTTTGTCACAAACTGTCTTTGTTGTTCTCTCCTCGTAGGTCCTGCTCCCGGACCGGGTCGATCGTTGCTCACGAGTCCGGGCCTTTTCCGTCGCTCCCAGGGTAAGCCCCTAGACAATGACCTTTCATTAATGTTGCCGGAACCTTTTCTTTTCTCTTCCTCTTTCTGTTCTTTCCTCTCGCCGTGACTGTCTTTGTAGCGAGCAGGAAGTTGGGGTGCTCGTGAGGCTGGTAAAGATGGTGGGGTGAATGGAGCTGGTAAAATGGCGTGGCATGCTGTTAGGAAATAGTCCGGGAGCTGGGATTTTAACCCTTGGTTTGTTGTTTGCTTGCAGCCACATGCTACAAGGGCAGGGAATGAAATGCTTGACTCTAGTTGGTTTGAAAGTTCAAAGTGGCGTGTTGCTAGGACGGACTATCAAAGATTTATACAGTAGCATTGTCTGCTATGCCGACGTGGCACATGTTAGCAAGTTGCACCAGTTTGTGTGTTCATTTAGAATTGGGGCAACATGGCTTCTGCATTCCAATGCATTCAGTATCATCCTGTTATTGTTCTATGGAAACGTCTGGTCTAAGATATACATTTCTGCACTGACAAACAGGATACCTACTGTACCTGAATTGGTGTATTCGCAAAAAAAATGCTTTCTCTCTCTGAATGTGAACGATTACTGTATTTTGACGATTATCGCCGCGTTATTTTGTTTTACAAAAATGATATATTGTAGAAGTAGTCCCGATTAGCGCTGATAGATGCACGGTAATCATATTCTGTAGTCTGCATAAATATAGATTTAATGTCAGTTTGGACTGTACCGTTCGTAGTTTATAGTTTAGCCTAAATCATGTTATTCGATATCTGTTTTGCAATTCCACTGCCTGCTGTTGATTGTGAACATATTCGAATGTGATATCAATATTGCAAGGTCTTATTAGCATGCTGAATGTATTTGTCGGATTATACAAATTGGGTTAAACATTGTTTCATTCAGATTTAAAAATGTGCAAATCCAGTCAAGAAAAGCACCAAGGTGGCATATCTCCAATCAATATTCGATATTATGAAAATATTATATAATAATAATAATATAGGAATATGTACTCATGTCACTCTGATCTTGTGTATGAGGCTATTTTCATGCAATACACATAATTTATTACAGATCCCTTATCCATATTGCAAGCCAATGTGTAAATACCCTGGTTTGCATATCAGGTGTATTACAGTACATTGCACTATACCTACTGCACTGTACCACTCTGACACACTTCATCATGTCTCATTTGATTATGTCTGTCAATAACACACGGTAAATCTACTGTAATACGATTCAATATCTACTGTATCCCATTGTTTGCTACTGTGTATCTGCTTCTGAAAACCGCCACTGTATTAGTTTGTTACCCTATCGGATCTATGCCGGAACTGTAGCGTAGACACCAGACTAGCACAAACCACAAGGGGCGGCCGTTCTGTTCACAGTCCATCACACAGTCTCTCAATGCAATTAACACTTTTACGCTTGAGTCAAACGTTCTTCCGAGATATTGCCTCTGTGAGTCTTGGGGCTGATGCACCGATGCGTCCCCTATAGCGGATATGACGAGAGCACGCCGACCTGATTCCTACGGCACATCTCCCTTCGACGGCTCAGGGGTGAGGGTACTCTTAGAGGAGCTGAAACGACAACGACTGCCGAGAGCCTCGGATAGAAGCTCTGTTTCACGATTGCCACAGTGTCACAAAAAGTTGTACGCCAAAACGAAACGTTGCCTACCTGACAAAGCACCGAAGCCGTCGCTGTGGCAGTACTTCCAAGGACCTCCACAGAACTTTCAACGATCTCATATCATTTCCCCTCTTGTATTTTCCTGCTTAGGTATTTACCAGCCATGTCCCTGGACTGTAAATATTCTTCTTGCGTTGCACACAAAGCAGAGGCTCTGAGAACTGTGACTAGGCTCTTGCAGCCGGATGAGAGGGGATGGACACCTTGTTTGAAGATTGGGCGCCCTGGCGTGTCCCCCCCCATTAAGGAGCGTTAGCGATGCATGTCGCTCACTAAGGAAACACTGGACCAGAGCCACTCGGACCACCTGTTGTGATCCCCCCAGTCTGGTGGACACGAAGCAGCTGGAGGGATGAATGGGCGTCCTCTGTGAATTCAAACCCAGACGTGGCCCCTTTCTGACTCGACACAATGGCGAGGACGCGGGGAGAAGTCACTGTTCCCCAGCTGTGCGCGCAGGTTGATCCCATGGATTTCACACGGATTCATCACCCGGGGTCACACTTTCAACAGCCTCCAAATACTTTTTTTTTTTTCTTCTCTGGGAGTGCAGATTGCACGCGTAAACAACTAAAACGGACTTCTCTTTTAACACCCGTTTGTCTACAATCTTTGTCCGTTTGTCTTGAGATCTCACGAGAGCTCGACAGACATCTTGATGGTTAAGACGTGTGACTTTTGTACTTAAGTCAAGACTACTTCCTGGTGTAAACGGGGTTCCTAACAACCTCTGCGATGCTCTCTAACATGCCCCGGCTTAGTCAGCTGTTCCCGAAGCTTCGTCACCTGCGGAGACGCCATATGTACGTGTGACGTGACAGATGAGGCCTAGCCATTCAAGGTCGCTTCTGGGATGTAGTACATCACTCTGCCCCCATTGTACATGATGATGGCGCATCGCGGTGACTGAGAGCTCTTGGACACCAGCTTATCCGAGTACGGCAGTCAATTCCAGACAGTTTCCGCCAATGCAGATGTATCCGGTGTCTCGCGTTAGCGTCTTTTGTGCCAATTGGATGAAACCACAAGGTCTGTACTCTGATAGGTTCCTGAGCTCCGGGTGATATTTCACGTCCTGGTGTGTTTCAGAGCGCTTGTGATGGCTGACCTTAAGTCATCGTTCACGTTCGGATTAAAACGGACATCATTGCTAATACGCTTCAAAGACAGTCGGCGTCTCTCAATGACTGATTCGTTGTCAGATAAGTGTGGCGGGCGTTTTCCAAGCGCTCGCTGTAAATGGCGCTGGACGTTTTCTCAGGCCCGGGCACAGAGAGAGTTTTACTCCATTGTCATCCCGGGTTAGTGTGTTGGATGAACAGATCCATAGAGACGTTGTGCTGAAGCAAGGCTTCCACTCACAGGCTGACTCAACTATGACCCTCGGCCTCCCATACTGCCCCGTTCAGCTCCTCTACTCCGGGCCGACAGAGGGGCGACTTTTATTTCTTGTGGCTCGGAACACGGGGGAGGAAAAACCGGATTTGCAAACGTCAACGTAAACAAAACTAACATTAGGGATAGACTGACTCACCTTCAGCAGACTTGCTGTACCTTGTTTGCCTTCTTTTAATAACCGGTTTTTATTTTTTAATGTTTGGGTATTTTCTCATGAGTAGCTTCTCATAAATAATAAAAGCGGTTGACAGTGTCCGCAGGGGACAGACGCTGTGCCCAGCAAGGCCTATCCCTTTGATGTCTCGAACAAGAAGAACATGTTTTTCTTGCTCGGCTTGTTCATCTGGCCGCTTAATGACATCCTATGGGTCCCTCAGACGGGGCGGGATTCAGCTGACGTGGCCGAGCTTGGTGTCATCACACCTCGCAGCATTGTCTATTGGTTGTAGCTGGATGTGATGTTGTCGTCTATAGGAAACCACCAGGTGATACAGCGTGAACGACACTGTATTATTCCTGAGCACTCCAGACGGTTCACACATGCACAGCTCTGTGCTTGGAGACGGATGAAGGGAGACGTGTCGCTGTAACAGCTGAAGCAAACAGGGTTTTGTTGTTTTTTTCTGTTTCGACCGTGAACAGGAAACCACTGTATATCTGTCAATTCCTTTCCAGCATCTTCTGAAGCCAATTAACCCTCGTGCTGCCTTCGGGTCACATGACCCAAAGGTTCATAACGAACCATCGTTGTGTTTACCCAATTTTACCCAATACAAAAACAAATACAAATAATTTTCTTTTAACCATTCCAATGTGGGGGGTCTGAGACAGCCCGACAGTTAAAAGAAAATGCTTCACTTTGTTTTTGTATGAGGTAAATTTGTCGCAATACGACGGTGGGTCACAATGACTGATGGGTCAGAATGACCCGAAGATAACACAAGGGTTAAGACTGGGCCTCCCACTCGTGGGGCCAGGGACGTCCTGGGGACATTAGACTATGATAAACAAGGCACAGCACTTTTAACCCCTTCACCAGCTTGCTCACTAGCGCTGCATTTGCTATTTTAGTACACACCCTGTTTGTCCTTACGAAATACTTCATCAAAATGTGAATATTTCCATCGGCTCGATGAGGCTGTACTCAGGCTGGTATAGAGAACTGCCTGGTGCACCTCTTCCTGGTTTCCGAACGTCACCGGGCATTCTCACGAACGGATGCTGATATTGTACATTTGATGGATTCCTAAACTGATGTGATAGGAAGGCTGTTCATCTCCTGGGTATGGCAAACCCAGAAGGAAGACAACCCAAAGTCTTTCAAAAGAAGATTGAATGCGGCACAAAAGCGGAGCTTCTTCGTGATGTGTGCCCGCCCTTGTTGTTTGAATGACTCGGCGGCAAGAAATATGTGTGCAATTTAGTACGCGAGAGGAACGGATGTCGGCCATGGAGGGAGGAAGGGTGGGGGGGGGCGGAAAAGCACTTATTTCAAATGCTGCGACAAGTTGGCTACATATCAGCAGCGGCAATCTCTGTGACAAAGGTTAGCTTTGCATTATAATTCCCCGCTGACATTTCCCGCGGAGGCGCGCTCAGCGGAGAGTCTTTACAGGTGGCGTCTGCGAGCCTCCTCTACGTCGGGGCCTTATCGCGCCGAGCGTGACAAACGATTCACCTGCCGCACACCTGTCGCCTCCGACAGCTTAAAACCCCCGGCTTGCCCCGCCCTTGCAGCCACATTAAACTGGCACGGTCCACCTGGCCCATTAAACCTGGGTTAGATGAAGTGCTGGTGACGTAACGGCTCGTAGTTATGACTGTCTCATGGAGGGTGGGCTGGGGGGTAATTGTGACCTCTGGGTCTTGTTCATACCACTGGTGGACTGAATGAGAATGGAACATGTGGAACACAATACTGTAGCTGGCTCTCTGTGTTTTCCTGGTTGATAACAAATGATTCTATCGTGCCAAGGGGAAGGGTGAAAGGGCTTTTATTTTGAAAGGGGGGGGGGGGTGGAGATGTAATTAAACTCCAGCTTTGGGCGCTTTCTCTTTCAGTCATGTGACACCTGTGTGGTCTCGAAATGCCACGATGAACCATCTGAATCCTTAATCAGTTCCATTTGTTTTCCGCGGGCGTTCATCAAACCGAGCATCTGCACTGTCCGCCGCGTTACATGATTAGACCTTGTGTTTTAGAACTCACCGACGCGAGTACTCAAAAGTGTTCGTTGATGCCACATCATACTTAAAGCATGCCGCCATGCCCCAGCTCCCCGGACGCCATCTGTCGACTTGGCAGCCACATTGCCGCGATCTGACGGCAGGCCGCATTGCCCCATGCGCATCCCTGGTGCTGTGACCACGCCGGAGACGCGCGGTGTGTTTTACATCTGTCGACTGAAGTGGCGCTTCTGGCTCCTCCGTGGCCCGCTGCGACGCCACCGTCCGGAGGCGAAGGAGACCATGAACGGAGGCGGAGAGGATTTCCTGTTGAGGGGTTAGAGTCTGGCTCTGGCCTTCTCTCTCTCTCTCTCTCTGTCTCTCTCTATCTCTCTCTCTCTGTCTCTCTCGCTCTCTCCAGGGAGTTACAGAAGAACAGATGAAGATTAGGGATGGAATGGATACTTGGGTTGTTTATTCTGATGGAAGAGAGATTAGTACCGCTGGGGTGCTTTGTGGCCACAGCAAGTTCCCCTTAAACCCCTGCAGTTTCCTCTGTGGCCTTCGATTTGACAATGTACTGGAGTGAAATGAGTGTTCCTTCTTCAGAGCTTAATGGCACAGTAGGCTCGGTGATGTCTATCTTTGTATTTATCTAGGGATATGGAATTATAATGAGAATTGCTTCCCAAATATGCCAACATGACCTCCGAAACTGTTACGAATGTCTGCTTTTTTTGTGGGGGCTGTGATCGGACCTGGCATACTCTGACCAAGCCAGATAAAGACGATAATCAAATGTAATGGCCTAGTCAGTTCAAGACTCATCAGTGTCTGGGAAATGGGTCCTTAAAGCCAGTGCTCGACCACTTTCAGTTTCTTAAAACTGCCCAAGCAGCTGTTCCTTGCCCTCAAGTACCCTCTCAGCTTATCTGTCAGGTGTACTTTTAATAGAAAAGTAAAGTGTGTTATTGTTGATGCGTCGAGGGGGTTTGTCCAATCCTGTGCACTCTGATACCCATCTGTACTTTCTCCCCTTCCCTCGTTTGCCTCAGGAACCGTCTGGTACATTCTGTGATGAAGTTATACTGCTATTGGGAGGAGACATGGCACTGTTGTGTAGTACTTCCTACACAAAGTGGTGTGCAGTGTTGTAATACAACGTTTGAAAAACAAAATTCCCCAAAGATTCCGAATTCTCTGTGTCAAAATCGGCGATATTCAGAATAATGTGCTTTTGAAAGTGTAACTGTGATCCGCTAAAACAGCCATCGTGATTCAGTGTTTGTAGATGTTGAAGCAAACTTCTGTTAGCCTACCAAATCATTGTGTCACCGAAATGACCTACTTTACTTGTGAGACTTTCCTCTCTGTTCCATAAAATTAGTTTTGAAACTGATCTGACTTTATTTCTCCAACAAGTTCAGAGTGTTCAGAGTTGAAATGCATGCGGACTAACCCCTAGCACCCTTGTGTTGACGGCTGAGGGTTGCGAGTATCTCTTCAAGCATCCGTAATGCCACTTGAGATGGTAGATGCATAAAGTCTGTCTGCCCTTCCCTCTGCAGGATGGCAGAAACTACTACATCACTCCTTCCATTTTTATAGTCTCACCCCTTTTATGATCTCTCCTCAATCTTTCTCTCTCTCTCTCTCTCTCTCTCTCTCTCTCTCTCTCTCTCTCTCTCTCTCTCTCTCTCTCTCTCCCTCCCTCTCCCTCTCTCTCTCTCTCTCTCTCCTCTCCTCTCCTCTCCTCTCCTCTCCTCTCCTCTCCTCTCCTCTCCTCTCCTCTCCTCTCCTCTCCTCTCCTCTCCTCCTCTCTCTTCTAATGTCTTGCCCTAATCATTCCTAATATGTCATCTCAGTTTGATTTAAAGCTGCAATAATGAGACTCCGGCCTTAAAATGAGTGGAAGGACGTATTCTCCATCCCTATCTGTCTTTACCCAGGACACTGACAGCTTCTGTCTGATTGTTTTTAATGTATTTTAAATGTGGCTCCACTTTCAGATAGGCACGAAAATGAGCACAAATATTCAACCATTTATTTCAAGGTGAAAAAAGGGAGAAGGGCAGAGGTGGAGAGAGAGAGAAAATGCTATGTGGCGTTGACTGGGAAAACCTTCTAGTTTTCCGTTTTTGATCTGGATGTGCTTGGAGGTTGCAGATTGCTTATGGCCAGGTGACCCAATGTTGGCTGAGAAAAAGCATCGAAATATCACATAAAACTGAATAATATCTGCGTACGAGGCACATTGACGAGAGGGGGTCTTCAGAGGAAAAACCTAGCATCCCTCAATCTCTATTCCTAACATGTCTGCGAGTGAATATTGAAGAATAAACCTCAAATGAAATCTGTCCTTCTTTCATTTGCAGCGCGTTTTGTTCGGTGACACATTTGTTAGTCGTTGTTCAGTTTTAATGGGAATATGCCATGGAGAACTCTGTCTAAACCTGCCTCAGATCTGCCTTGTCATGACGCATTACTGTTACTTTAGCGTTTCTGAGGCAGTGACACTTGTTTTAACCTACTTGAATGTCAATCAAGCAGCCACGGAATGATTCCCTCCCGTGTGTCTTCTCCTCGAGTCGTGTGTTTGGTTACAAATACAAGAGTCTGCCTCTCTGACAGCAACAATGGAATCATTAGTGTGCCGTTTTGGGAGTGCGGGGGAGAGGGGGGGGGTACTCCACATCAAAATAATAGAAGTTTGTTGTTTAGTTTTTTTTGTAGACAGGGATTTTTTTTCCGTCTACCTGCTAAATTCTTGAAACCATATTTGTTTGTGGAGTTTTTGTCACTTTATTTTCTTTCCAATTAAATTTGATTTATAATGTTCAGTTAATTTTTCAATGTTTGGATTTATTTTTGGCACTTCATAACATTGCGTTTTATAAAGGTGACTTAGATATGGTGTCTGTAGGCTTATCATACAGATTCAATATCCACAGCTTCATATTCCTGGTATTAGTATTCACAACCATAATGGCAGTACATTACGTATAATTTGAACAGACGTAGTCTTTTTTTTTTTTTCTTGTCATCTTCTTGTCTGACAGCCCTCTGTTCTCCGTGGCAACAATATATACTGTGGGAGGCACAAAACTGCTCTAACAACAGCTACATGCAGGCGACACACACAGTGTACATTCAATCTATGTTGCACAGACAGACGCCAGCGCCCCGGAAGCATATCCAACATGCGCACACCTTCCACATGCACGATACGCATCTGAACACGAGTTGTTCTCATCGGCCATCCTCGTGTGGGTCTCAGCGGACGGGTCGGGCTGTGGAGAGCTTTAGCTTCCTCCTGATGCATCTGTGTCCTGTGCGCGCTGGGGGGGGGGGGGGGGGGGGCGGGTTGGGGCTGCAGCGCGGACTGACTGAGCTGCGTGTATTGATCGTTGAGGTGAATTGCCAGAGGACTCCTGCTTTGAAGTCCCCACAGGGATGCTAAAGTGGAAAGGCATTATTATGAATCACACGGCCGGCCCGGCGTGATTGATGGTGTTGCTTACCATTTACAAGTCACTGTCTGGAGATAAGGCCCAGAATTTATGGAGTGCTTGAAACCGCCTCGGCTTCAACGCTGGGATTAGCGCAGCTGCCTGCTCACCGGTCCGCCGTTTAACCATTTAAGGTGGATTGAAATCAGGAGCCCAAACCCTCTTTATTGTGTAGTCCTTATGTACAGTTGCAATGCGTGCTTTGCTCTGATTATGTCATCTTGAAAATCCATCACGTTCAAATGCAGAAAGGGAGTGTAGTTTAAGCTCTTTTACGTCTGTTTACTTGGTGTTATATATTAGGTCTGATGGATGTTGGCATGCTAGCTTGTTGGATAAACAGGCTGCTGCTACACTGCAGGGCTTCGAGACAGTTGATTTATTCAAAACAGAACATTCTGGACCTGTCACAAAAGCCTGAGGTTTGTTTTTTTTAATTATCTTACAGATTAAATTAAGCAGGCTGTTGATTTTCAAAGAAAAATAAACATTTTCAATCACACAATATTGTCCAAACATAATTCGGCATTTGATAAGCTCATTACAGATGGGTCTATTATAGTGCGCGTTTTAATTCACGCTGACACGGGGGTCAATTTGCAAATGATTGTTCCGCGGTTTTATCATTTACATGTAACAGGAAGAGGACAAAATAGTACACTGGAGGAAAATAGCTGTCAGCTGCATCGGAACCTGCTACCATGTGAGTTAAATCCTTCCTGGTCCCACCGGGGCCCATTATGAAGAAAGGAGAAGAGTGAGTAATTAATCGAGAGAGGCCTGATGTTGGTTTTGACGCGGCAGACACTGGCAGTCCATGTGCTGGTGTGTGAAAGCGAGAGGTTGTGAGGTGGAGAGAGAGAGAACACAGAAAAGGGAGAGAGAGAGAGAGGCTGAGGGGGCGACAGAGGGATGGAGAGGTAAAGTTATAGGAGAGAGAGAGAGGGGGAGGGAGGGAGGAGAAGAGAGACAGACGTGAGGAAGGAGACTTGTGAGAGGTGACAACACACTGCTCTATGCCTCGTAGAGCTTCTCCAAAGAAAGTCCTCAGCACTGCATATTTATGCCCCTCTACGCCTGCCATTTCTCTTTCTCTCCTTCCTCTGTGTTTCTGTTTCACCCCCGCTCTCTCTCTCTCTCTCTCTCTCTCTCTCTCTCTCTCTCTCTCTC
>NC_085041.1:3573526-3600844 GCF_963692335.1 Osmerus eperlanus
GGAGGTGTGAGACTGGCCGAGTCCCTGTTCTCGGGACACTGCAGCAGTGGTTAGCGTGGCGTTCGAAGCCTTCTGTCCAGTCCACTGCATCGCTGACCTCAGAGCAGATTGGAAGGCGCCGCAGTCATCCAGCGGAGCACTGGGCGTTCACACGCACGCCGGCCGGCTCCCATGATTTATAGCCTCCAATACAGTCAATAACAGCCATGGCTGCCGTGCATGCAACCACCCCCCCCCCCTCCCAACCCCCTCCCTCACCATCCACACCTCTACCGCTACCCACACTTGGCACCGCCCGCCCTACCCCACCCACCCCTCTAACGCCCCCCCCCCCCCCCCCCCCCCCCCCCCCCCCCCCCCAGCACCGCTGGGGCTCAGCCCTGCCCAGGCCAGCCTGTGTTCAGCTCTCTTCATTAGCTGTGGTGTCAGCGCCTTCTCCCGCCCCTGCTCTCTCCTCCTGTCTTTGTTTGGGGGGGGGGGGCGTCTCTGAGGAGGATATGCTGGCTAATGGTTTCGATGCGTCAGGTGCACACGGCTGGAGGTTCGCCACCTCGGTGAAATCAGCCTCTGTGATGAATACCTCCCTAACAACGCCCCCCCTCGCTTGCCCGTCCCCCCGCTGTTTAAAAAAAGAAAAAAGCTTCTTTTTTTGGGGGGGTGGGGGGGGGTGCGTGCTAACACACGTGACCTCCATTTCTGTTTTCTGCCTGGCAACAGGGCGACCTCACACACTTTCTCCAAGCTGTGTTTATTACATACAGCAACAGTGTTTAAGCTGGGGAGTCAGATGGCTGAGCGGTGAGGGAGTCGGGCTAGTAATCTGAAGGTTGCCAGTTCGATTCCCGGTCATGCCAACTGACATTGTGTCCTTGGGCAAGGCACTTCACCCTACTTGCCTCGGGGGGAATGTCCCTGTACTTACTGTAAGTCGCTCTGGATAAGAGCATCTGCTAAATGACTAAATGTAACACTGCTTTAAATCTCACGAGGGAATGACTCTCCAGTTGATAAACAGAACCGTCCTCGACTGTGCTATCTGTCTAAACCGAGACAAGTAATATCGTATAAAACAGTTGTAATAACATCATCCGACACAGAGACAGTGAAGTGGGTAAACAGTTTGTATTTTTTCTTCTTACAGGAAATCCCATCTCTTCCAGACCGTAATGTAGTGTCTGTTGACAGTGACCGGTAGGACCACATAATATGAACCGCTGAGCTCGCCCTGCCTCAAGGTAACGCAGTTAGGGAGCTAATGTGGTTGGGTGCGACGCCAGTCCACTCGTGATGGCACCCTCGGACGCGGCGCACAATTAGATCAGCGGCGAAGAAAAAAAAGTCTGACCTCCCCTCTAGCGTTTACGGTTAAGCCGTTAAGTGTCTCTGGGAACAACCCCTCGTAACTCACACGGGCCGGACGGAGCCACGCGGAGAGACCAGCGGGCGGAGAGACCAGCGGGCCCCCCCTAGTCCTCTCAGGCGCTCGGCTCTTAAAGAGACATGCCCTCCGAGGGACCTGAGAGGCACGGGAGAGTGGGCTGCGTGGACACGTCGACGACCCAGAGGCCCTCTTCCTGTGTGCCAGGTACGGTAAGGCTCTCATGACTTCCTGTGGGAGGTTATCCCGTCCAATAGTTGCGTCAGCTCGGCTCAGACCTGCGTGGGCAGTGCACGCCAGTTCAGATAAAGCGTGTTTGATTTAGCGGCCGTATCCAGTGTGTGTCGGGGGTGCGACGCCTGAATTCCTCTGGGATCGGGTCTGGCCATGCGATCCTGCGTGAGCAGCAGATTGGCCCATTGTGCCACGGCGACTTGGAACTCTGTGGCACAGCAGAAGGAATGTCTGGAGAGCTGAGGCAGCACTTCCCTCGCCCAAGTTATCTGGGGCTCGGAAATGAATGAAGTCGAGCTAAGATGAATGGAGTGGAGTTTTGAATACAGAGAGCGGTTATTATCGTTGGGGTATGAAGGAAGCTATTAAACAATGCCAACACGGCAGATCCCCTCTTCTTTGTGGGGAGAGAGCGGTTATTCAAACTGGAACTTTCTACAACACCCACCGAAGGGACGCTAGACTTTGACTTTCCGTTCGAAACACTCAGATGAAACTCGCTGCCGTGTGTGTGTGTTATTTGTAGCGGTTTCAGTGTTTTCAAGTCCTCCAGCCTCTCCTACACGAAAGTTTATTGTGATGCCACAAAATACCAGTGTATTTTCTTTTACAATAATCCATTAAATACTACATGGAATGATTTAGTTGATAATCAACAGTGATTGTAGTTGTCCCTTAACAGGTCTAAGCGTGTGCTGATAAATGGTGTTGGCGTGTCACAAGCTCTTGGCTCGCAAACGGTCGCGGTGATGTGAGCGTAGCGCAGCGCTGGAGCCAGTGTGGATAAATGAGCCGGGTCTCTGTGACACAGTACAGTGTGCAGTAGCATGGCCTGTGGTTCTGTTGTTAGCATTGAGTTAACACTTCCAGTTTACAACTCGCTGCTAATGTAGAGGCTCAGGCAGGGACTGTGGCTGGCTTTATGGAATGATGGATGTGGGTTTCTGCTTGATTTGTCGCGTTTTCCTGGTCCCTGTGCCTTTCACGGTTATTTAGAAAGTCGGGTTTGGGCTCTGTGATTCTGTTTATCGTGGATTTGTGTTTATTTGTTCCTGTCTCTACTCTCTAGATTGACATCGGGCCTCCTAATATACTGTGTTGACTATAATCTACTGTGTTTCCCCAATTTGTTTTTGTTTATCGCTGCATCCGAATGTTTTCTGTTACAAAATGAAAATGCAAGATTTGAAATTTGCCACTCAATTTACTTTGAGATCCAAGGTTGTTCTCAAATATTGAACTTACTATATAAAACTCTTATGTATTTGACATATCAGATAAGTGTTTGAATGTGAGTGTGTGTATGCGTGTTCCTGTATGTGTGTGTGCGTGTTCCTGTATGTGTGTGTGCGTGTTCCTGTATGTGTGTGTGCGTGTTCCTGTATGTGTGTGTGTGCGTGTTCCTGTATGTGTGTGTGTGTGACAGGTAGCATTGTGTTCAGAGGGCCACCCTGAGGCCCAGTGTACCAACCATGGGGTGTATACTCACTCCTCCTATAAAAAGCAGTCAGAAATGATAAAAGATGCCCTTCAAGATCAGGCTGGAGACCTGTCTGCCTGCTGTACAGAACATATCCCCGAGCAGGGCTGAGAAACAATGTTTGTGTCGAGAGGAAACAGTTTGTCGTGTTTAAGCGCCTGGTCTGGGATGTTCCATCGTGTCTCCGGGTGACAGATTCCTTCTCCGGAGCCCTGACACCTTCACAGGCCCTGCACACAGGCCTCAGCCAGGAACCAGGGAAAGAGCGAAGGATGAAGGACAGACTCGCCTTCATGTTGCCTTCCTTCCTCCCCCACTGCCCCCTACTTCCTGTCTCCTTCTCTCCTCTTATGCTCCTTTGTTTCCTCTTCTCCCATCGTCCCTCCCTCTCTTCTCCCTCCCTCTTTACTTCCTCCTTCCCTCTCTCCTCCCTCCCTCCATCCCTCCCTCTCATCCTCCACCCCTGCCTCCCCGTCTCAGCCCTTCCATCTCCATTCCCTCCCCATCCTGTGAAGCTTGTGCGTAGTATAGCGCAGCAGAAAAACCACATTAGCCGTAACGTGTCCGAGGTCTTAACCCTAATCCCGTCGTAGTGCTCTTGTGTCGTCCTCCCCACGCCGTGCGCAGCCCACAAGCGTCCCAGGCATGTAGCATCTTAACCCCACACGGCTTCCGCCTTCCCCCTCAGCCTGCCCACAGGAGCTGGACGGATGGAGCCTGCCCCTCCCTGTATGTCTTCCCTGCCAAGCGACCTCTCGGATGGGGAGGGAATCTGGGGTTTAGTGACACGGAGCACGCAATGGTGATAAGAGGGGGAGAGAGGGAGGGAGGGGGAGAAGGAAGTAGTCAGTGGATGAAGGAAGAAGCAGGGGTGGGGGGGTGGGGGGGGGGGAGGGTGTCAAATGAGTTTGGCACGCCCTGATGATGTCAGCTGGGTAAGATAGCTACGAGCCGCCTGCGGAGTAATGCAGCCCTACTGTAAATTCCTTCAGCTCATGGTTTAATCCGAAGAGAGTCCAAAAGGCATGCTCTCAGCCAGTGAGCTGGATTCAAGTGTGTTGGACATGGAAAACACGTCTCCCTCCACACACACACACACACACACACACGTAACACTTCAGAGTGTGTTTTCCCGTAGACCCCCGTCACCAGTCCCCGCGTGTCTGATTGTGTCGTTGGGGTGGAGAGCTGCCACATGGGGACACCCTGCGGTGTCATCAAAGTGACAACACTGAGGTGATTTGCGCGTGGCAAGGAGAGTTGATATCCCCTGATGTTCAAAGTCATCCATAAAATGGTACCGACTAGCCTCCGGTTCCTAGAGTCCTTAGGAAGGAGACAGCATGTTGTGTATGGAAGGAGGACAATTAGAGATTTTAACTTCCGATATGCAGATTTGTCTTCATTAGTTCTCACATTTCTTTCAGATTGGTTTTGGGCTGACTCGTCATTCCGTCTTCTTCCTGCTGCTGTGGTTTGTGCTGTGCCCCCTCCTTCGGGGCCACGGGGAAACTGATTTGTTTCTTTGTTTTTATGTCAAGTTAGAAATGGCTACTGCCACCACCTGCATGGAATTTTAACACACTCTCCACACATAACAGGCTGTGTTTATGGCGCCAGCATTGCTATCTTTCCAGGGGAGCTTTTGTTGGGTTGGGTCTCGGGTGCTAATTTAAACGGGCACCTGTTAAGCACTTTGTGGAATTGCAAGTAAAATAAATACAAAAATATATCAAATCAAATAAATCCCATTGTAATTGTAATCCCCGAAGACCTGCTCAAAACCCAGTCACTGAAGCTTTTATCGCGTAAATGTCCAGTCTGCTGAGATAAAACCACTCACTGACGCACCCGTGGTTCTGATGTCAAGCGTAAGCGTCCGTGTGGCATGTTTTCTTCCTGATACTGCGCTGCTTCTGCTTGCGGCCTGAGCTGGATGAGTCGAGTGCTACTTCATTTGGCAGCTTGTTCGCTAGCTACATCTAAGCTTATTAAAACTCCTCCCGCACATGTTTGATCCTCTTTCTTGACACGGCGGTTTTTCCACAGCGAGGAACAGGAATGGTCGCACACTGGGAGGATCATGGTTTGAGAACGCTTGCGTCTTTCTGCGGACTTGGGGAGGGTTCGAACGCGATGTTGTAGGCACCAGAGAGCGGGGCGGGTTGGAGAAGTGACCCGGTGAGATCGGTGGCGCCGGTCCACTCAGTTGTAATCACTGTCAGTTCCACTCTGTGTGGATCACGGTCACACAGAATCAATTCCACTCTAGTCAGGCGTTTTGGAACATGTCCACAAAATGGAGACATACGAGGCTGCAAATTGTTTTCTTAGATTGGTACATTAGTAGGTCAGTGTCCGGGAAATGTACGACAATGCGTTAGGAAGGGCTTACAACTCGGGCAAACAAGCACTAATACATTGGAGGAGACTGGGCAGCAATGTTACTGATGAACACTGCTCCAGTGTCTCGTTTAATTTGGCCTATCACACAACATTCACATTTAGAAAAATGATGTTTATTTTCCGGCCTTGAAAATCCCCTAATTGATGGGATTTGTGTCGTTTTCCATCCACTGCTAAAATGCCTCAAAGCTGTAAACAGATTTGCTTAATTGCAAATGTACCGTTTTACCTATAATGGAAAAACGTATCTCGGCTCCGATAAACTGAACGCAGTCCTATTAATTTGGGCCACGTTAAGGTTAACATTTTGTTTAGATATCACATCAGAAGACCTAATAAATAATGCCAAATGATTAATGCTCTGAGCCATGAACAAACCACCTAGGTGCACAACCCAGGCAGACAAAAAACCCTTATAAATTGGAAATTTCCACCTAGTGGAATAGTCATTGGGGCCAAGATCTCTAAGCAATTAACAGATCTTGCAGACAATCTCTGGGCTCCATGGCTTTTTTGAGCTCTAATTAGATTTTCAGAGTGTCATAGCTCGAGAAGGACTAGCTGTACTCTATGTGATAGTCAAATCCATTAGACTTACACGGACTTTGGAAATGATCATGGTTAGCACATTACGTGGATGCTTGGTAAAAATGGCATCTTGAAACGGCATTTAATTGAAAGGCATGATCACCCCTTTTCCCTCTGTCTCTCTCTCTGTCCCCCCCCCCCTCCCCTCTGTGTGTGTTCAGAGAGAGTTCAATCAGTGCTGAGTTACACCCCCTCCCCTTGGCAGCAAAAGACGGTGTCTTCGGGACCGCTTGTGTGTTTCAGGCAATTGTTGTAGCATCCCATGAGCTTCACGCCCGAATGGGTTCTCGCTTTAATACAGATGGCCTGATGAAATGTTTACGATCCAGCAAAGGCAGGAAATGGACATGCCCGAGCCAAGGTAGACTGACCAGGGACTCCTCTTAAGAGCAGGGAACTGGAGTGGTTCCATCCAGCGTGCATCTAGGACCCCCCCCCCCCCCCACTGCGGAAGCACTGTGAACAGTTCTGCACGCACCGAAGCGGTGATTTCAGAATGTGCATCGAATGCACGCGCATGTTGTGTGTACAGTCAAACGAAGGTGTTTCAAACAGTCGTAACAGTTTGGTGTGAAAGGGCATTCCCGCATTGAACCTACCAGGATCCTTTTCAGATCAGGTTTTAAGGATTCTTATTGAACAATTTTCAGGTCAGAAAGAACAATTTAGGGGTCCAAAATAGAACACGAGAATGAAAAGAAAGATTTATCTTTGTCTGGAAACCTTTTCAGATGGCTCTTTTTTGTCTAATACTGCATTCTAAAAAAGACCTTCACAGTACAGTCAAAGCAAAATGTAAATGAAGTGTAACTTACAACCTCTGTGTCAGCCGGAAAATGTAAGGATATCCACATGCGATGATTATTATTACCCTGTCTTGCGTTGACATTTTTATTCTCCTCTGATTCTGGAATGGAGACCAGCCCTGTCTCAGTCTGTGATCGTGCTGGTTACCATGACTTCCATTAACCCGTGAACCCCCTTGTCTCACAGAGTCACGAGCACGTTATGTCAAGCTACAGGAGGCCTCATGCAGGTTTAAACAGCCTCTTCTCTCCTTTTAACCAAATACTGTTGGAGAGGTCAGGGCTGACAGGGAAACAGCTTGTCTCCCATGTTAATACAGGTGGTCGAGAGTTTAGAGAAATGTAAAGATGGAGGAAGGAGCCGGTGACATTTTCATTAGTTCCTTGTCAGGTGGTTTTCCGCCGACCACAGGGCCTGACAGAGAAGCTCTCTCAGAAATCTCTGATGTATTCTTGAGAGGAATAAATGGGCACAACAGACCGAAAGCACCCGTCAATCAGTTTGTTCTGTAACATCTTTTTATTTTGTTGCTACTAGAGTGTCCACCTGCTGCCTCGTGGTCAGTGGTTCTGTCTAAATTTGGCTTTTGGGTGGAACCTTTTGGTTCACTCCACGCTCAGATGTAGAGGACAGAGTGTCTTCCATTTCTTAGCTTGTTACTTGTTCCTCTTTTGACCAGGATGCATTTCCTGAAGCAAAATACGAATTTGTCCTTCAATCAGTATGTTGATATTTTATGTTGATTTTCAATATGAGGCTAGTTTGAAACACAGCCCAGCTTCAAAAGTTGAATCCATCATGTCAGATCTGCATCAGTCTTCTGTCTGGCTTTCACAACTACAGGATGTGTATCGTTTCAAAGCCACACAGTTTTCTATGAATAGTTTCAATAAAAATACGTACCGGGCACGCTGTTATGGTCTCTAGTTTTTTTTTTCTCGGTACAATTCATCCTGTGTTGTTGACAACTCTGGAGGGAATCAGTCCTCCTAGCTGAAGGTTAACTTGAACAGAGAGCTTGTTTTTTCCAACTCGTCCTCAAGTGCCTCCCCCCTTCCTCCTTCTCCCCCTCACCACCTCCCCCCCCCCCTCCTCCCTCTCAGTGGGGGGCAACTGTCTCTCCCCAGAACAGAGGATGATTCATGATTGACTGGCAAGGGAAGAGAGAACATATTAATCAAGGGCCAGGAGTGCTGCACTCCCATAATGCTAACCAAGTGTTAATTGAGTGTTGTGTGGCTTTCAATAATGCCAGAGCTGTCCCAGACTTTCATTGCACATCCAAACAATGTCCCTGGCGACAAATGCTGTCCAGCCCAAAATTCCCACAACCTATTTAAAAGTTCTTGCATCTTATTTTGAGGACATATCTGTGGAAAAGCTGAGGCCTGTTGGCAAGAGGCATCAGGAAAACAAGTCCGATATTTGATGTTCAGGTGAGACCAAAACACAGCGACACAAATAGAAATGCAAAGAAGGAAAGTGGGCCTAAAACAGTTAGACTAAAATCTCCAAAGCGATACAATATGAAACCAATTCAGACATTTACCAAGCCATGTCCTGAAAAAACCCATCTCCACTCCTTATTTGAAGAGAACACACACACGTTAAGATTGGAACCAGCGACAACCCAACAAAGTTTTATTTATAGTTATTTTATTGAGATATGCTTCATATCAAAGCTTTTTTCTTTTCTTACTCCAGAAACAGACATCGACATGGGATGTTTGCTGTCTGAAACCATTGCTAGCTCCAACGATGAGTGTATGAGCAGTGTGGGCTTGTGATATCGACTGAGGCAGGGCAGCTGCAGCTTAGCTCCATATCAAGCAACATCTGGTAGACGTATCCCAATGCCTCATAGGAGACTAATAGAGTCATTAAGATTTCCCATCATCAAAAAAAAGGATCAGGAAAAATATCTGCCTCGGTAATGCTATCCCCAAGTTTGTCTTAATTACACCGCATCATCCATGTAAATTATCTTTGCAGAGAGGAATCCTGGAAGGGAAAACATATCGGCAGTCGCAGATTCTCTCTGAAACAGAGGCTCCGCAGCGTGGTAATCACAGGATTCAGGGGATTAAGAGTTTGATTGAGAGACAGCCGTGAGGGGCGCCAGTCCCAGATTATCCAGACCTTCAGTCAAGAACTTGCCTCATTTAATTTGCCCAATCATTTGTATGCATGCGCATGCCACTCATATAGAAAATTGTTTATTCAGTATATGTTTTAGATTTATTATTAGCATTATTTACTCAGAATTTGGAGTCCAAACCTTTGACTTTTGAAAGATATGTCAACGTCAAATTGTTGGATTTTGACAGAGAGCTGTCTTCATTCTCTGACACGAAACTCACTGCTCATCACCGAGATGAAACCAGGTGTCTAGCAAGTGATGTTGACACACCGACTGTATCCTAATTAGTTCATTATCCCGCTAGTCGTTTCAAAGACATGTCCCCAGATCTGTTGATTGAAATACCTCTGGGTTGATACTGCGTTTTCCACTTCACTGGGTCCTCTGTTTAGAGACTCGCAGTGAAGATTTAGCCCATATTCATGTCAGGATTACATTAGCATATTAATAAGGACGCTGCACCTCAAACAGTAATTCCATTAATTGATCCACAATGGATAATTTAATATCCTTGCGTTTTAGACTAACAAGGCCTGCTTAGAGATCAATATTCTAAAGAGCATGGTCGGGAAAGTTCAGATTAGCTATTAGAATAATCATTTGCATACATGAGAATACCATCATGATGTTTTTGTATGATGTGGGGCTTTGGAGACGGAATAGATTTGGAGATGGTCTAAATCTATTTAAATACGTGACACACTTTTGTATTTTTGTATTAAGAACATTTAGCTTAGTACAGCTGAAACCAATGCTTAGATGAGAGAATTTAAAACACCCAATGCAACAAGAGCTGTGTGAGAGCTCTTTGTGTTGAGTTAACCTTTTTACATTTTTATATTTAACATATTACTCATTTTAGCACACGCTTTTTGTCCAAACTTGGCTTCATCGTCGTTACTGTGTAAGAATTTCCACATCAGCACAATGGAGATAGCTTACCAGAGCAACGGAGAATCGATTTTTCAGAGATTCGACAGTAATTACATTCTACAAAACTAACCAATGGATGCCGGGGCGGGGTGTGAGAAAAGAACAGCACGCAATTTCAACCGCTCGCAATCGAGGTCGCCTCTCCGGCGTTGTGAAGAGAGGAGGACCAGGTGATCAAGATTTAAGTGCTACATTCCCCCCCCCATGTGAACGTGCAGTGTTATGAAACATCCTGGGGGAGCAAGCGAGCGCGGTGGAGGTCTCCTGTGTACCGGGGGTCAGCTGACCAGGGATTATGTCCGCAGTCTGGGGGCCCTGCAGGCGTTCTCCCTGGACAGCCCCCGGGGTCCTCGGGAGTCTGGGTGTGAATCCCCTGCGGGCCCCAGAGCTGTGAGTACGAGAAGCTCTGGTAATTGGAAGTGTTTCATTAGAGGACGATTCCGATGCCCCAGTGGGGCTGAGGGGGGATGGGCTTCACGCTGGCCCCTGAATTTGAGGCTGGATTTGCAGCCCGCTCTCATCTCCTCTGACACTCTCTCATTGCGGAAATCCCCAGCTTAACACGCTCTAACGTCCTGATTACAGGAGGAAACGATCACGGCCGCTTTCTCTCATCGTGGAGGGTTCCACCAGCCTTCGCGACAAGTTTTGTGTCGCTTTTGTGCGACACGTTTTGTGTTACCAGCGCCGTGGCTTGTTTTGCTCAACTCTAGCCTGATACAGACCACTGCGTTATTTGAAACAGGATTCGTTTCTACTACATCATTTTTGGATGTGGTTGTTTTTTGTTGTAGCTCCATTCCAGTTGTCCTTGTCACTATATTTCTGACCACAGCTTAGATTATGTTGTTGGTTTTCAGGGTCAACACAAGTCCAGGTTTGACCCTCTGTTACTCGACATGTTTAAAACCTCCTTAGCAGCTGCAGCAGAAGCTGTCTGGATGTTCTGTGGGGGAAGGACACTCGGACGGCCGTTTTAGTTGTCGTCATGGCAACAGCTAGCGGAGAGGCAGAGGTGGACAGCCTACAAGTGTCCTTATCAGCTTAGTGAATTATCACAGCCAAACAGAGATGTGATCTGCAACACAGCGGGCTCCTTCAGACAACAACACAAGGCTTTCATGCGGAAGGCCATTTCCGTCCGATCGTTTCATTTTTTCTTAAACGATACAAGCCTGCCTTGTCAGACCGTCTGAAATCAATAGTCTATATTACCCTGAGTGCAAGTTATAAGCTTAATAGTGTCGTTAATAGCTCTACCTGGCAGACATTCATTTCCCACGTTTAGCCCCCTCGCACAGCATCAAACTTGTTTTCAACCGTGGTGCCAAACTCAACGCAACAAACGTTTAATCAACGTTCAATCGCAAACCAAAAGTATGCTTGGTTCGAGAGAGAACGATATCCTCGCGTAGCTTTATGTAAAACACACGCTTCCAGTTTGCCAACAGTCTTTCTTCAAGTATCCTTCTCCTCCATCCTTGCTAGCTACCCCAGAAACAAGATAAACACCACTGGTAATTGTGCTGGGGAATGCAGCGTTACCAATTGAACTTTCAATTGGATGATTACTGGGAGAGCGTGCTCGACATGCCAGGCCTGGTGAGAGAGTGGCGGTGGTCCCAGTTCCATCTGCCGCTCTAATGAATAGTGTTATTTTTGTGGAAGATGTGATATTGTCTGCTTGATGTACTGTAACCAATCCCGTTCCATGTCCCCCCCACCAGGCCCCACGGCCACACGCTGTGTCTCCCTTTTCCTGCTTCCATCTTCCTGGACGCTTTCTGCACTAATCCTTGTTTCTGATTGGCCCTCTCGGTCGGACCTTGGTCGTCAAGTTCGCGGCCGCGTCGCTAGGTCATGTCGACCTCTTCCGGTGACCTTTTGTTGTGTTTTTTTGAAACGTAGACAAATACAAACTGTCCCGCACTCCTATCAGTAGATTCAGATCATTCAAATGTAAACACCCTTGGTTAACTTACTCTGGATGCTCAACAATTTCAATACAATGCAATTGTGGTTAACAGGTTTAAAGGCAACGACAATAACATACAAACATACTATAACATGCTTGTCTCCCCATTCCTATTGTCTCATTTTGAAAATACCTTTTTCCCATCCAGTGCTGTCAGGCACTGTCAGGCAGCCCCAGCTGTGAGCACACAAGCGTGAAACCCCCGGCTGCAAGCTGTTGTTATCACATTCTGCTTCCTATTCCGTCAGCCCAGATTGGAATCTGCTCTCTGGGTTTAACATGCTTGTATGTTGCCACTATGTGTGTGCCTCTCCTCAACTCTGACATGAAGAGTCTCAACCCCAGCCCCCTTGTCTCCCTCCCTCCATCCCTCTCCACTTCTCCTCTCTCTCTCTCTCTCTCTCTCTCTCTCTCTCTGTCTCTCTCTCTCTCTCTCTCTCTCTCTCTCTCTCTCTCTCTCTCTCTCTCTCTCTCTCTCTCTCTCCATCCCTCTCTCCCTCCATCAGTCCCTTCCACCTCCCCACCGTCGCGCTCTCTCTCCCTCCGTGTTGCTACTTGACTGTAGGGAGGTACGGGGCTCTCTGACCTGGTTTAAGCTACACTGAATATGCATCCCACGATAGAAAACCAATTTATTTATCTTTCTGCTCGGCTAGGTCCTTTTGTGGCATGTAGATTGCATCTGAAAGTGTATTTTTAGGCCCACTACCACCCCCCCCCCTTCCAGTCTGTCTGTACAGCTCATGTATGGGTGGGCATGTCACAACCCCTTCCACCACCTCCCATCTTTTTCATGGTTAGGTGTCTCCAAGCCCCCTTAATTTTGCTATGAATATCAAATGTCAATAGTGATGCAGTGTGTATCGTCGATGCTGGCGACCATCACTCAAAGAGCTTTGTACCAGTCCCTGGATGTGTGTGCTCGTGTACATGCGATTGCGAATCAACCCGTTACTATTCATCAGGTGTGGGAACTCCCCATTTCTCTACAGCAGCAGATGTCAGGAGGTTATATTCAAATCATATGATCGGCGTTTTTAGCCGTTTCGCTGCGGTTTATTTGTGTCAGGAACAAAAGCGTGCTTTATCAGAAGTGTTATTCTGTTAGTGACCTCTAGTTAACCCTGCTTGAACACGGCTGAATAACTGAGCCCACTGTTCCATCCTCTCACCTCCCCGACAAGCTGCTTTTTATGAAACTAATGAATACGTAATGCATAACTAAGGACTTCAGTATAAGCCCTTAATCCAGCGTGTTTTCAAGGCGGGCTATTAAAAAGGCCCTTTCTGACAGTGTGTGAGATACGCGCTTGATGGAAGGTCTAAACTCAATCATCGATGCTGAAAAGAAGCCCGGAAGCATTCACCTGCATGCCCTTCTGCATCCGACTCTGAGATTCTGGTCCTCTTTATTCTTTCTGATCCCTTTTCCCCCACTCCGGCTCTCTGTTCTTACGTGGTGTTTGTTTCCTCGGGTGCTGGGAGAGAGGCAGCGCTCTGTCAGAGTGGAGTGCATTAAGGTACTGGAGGACTGGGGGTCGTGACCCCGGCTGTTCTTATCGTCGAGGCCTCAGCGAGGCGTCTCCAGGAGCGGTGCTCGGCGAGCGCCGCGTAATGACCGGCTTTGGGCTCCGCCGCCGTCTCCCAAAACAAAGACCGGCGGCCGACACTCGCACACGCGGGACGCACGCACAGAGCCCCTCGCACACGCTGCACGCACACACACATGCGGACACAGTACACACACGCACCCACAAGTCTCTCCCCACTACGCGTGACCTCTGCGGAGGCCTTTTCCTTCAGCTAAGTGTTGTTGTGGAGGGCTGTGTTTTACGTGCGCCGCGTACAGAGTAGCCACCAGCCAGAGGGGGGGGGGGGGCGTCCGACAGACCGGCCCACGACGTCATCACATTAAGAAGCCCGGGTTGTAATTGCGTCCTAATTGGCAGTGGGCTAAGGATAATGTAAGTGGCTTATTATTTATCTTTGTCTTGTTAATTACCCCCGCAGCAGCTAATTACGCAACAACTAATATTGTTAGTTGAAATGGAACGCAGATTGTTCGCTTGCTTTAAACATGCATTCGTGTCCTTAATCGATTTCTGTCCAGCACGTTCTTCTTGTTGTTGTTCGTTTATACTTAATACGATAACGAGACGGAGGAAAGTTAGTTTTTTGTCCCCCCCAACACATCCCCACCACCCCCCCCCACCTCCACACACACACACACACACCCCCCCAACACAGATTTAACTAATGTCCCCCACGCATCATCACCAGACCCAGGCCACCACAGCTAGACCCTCGGGGAGTCCGACCCGGCAATAAATGACCTATTTTGTTGTAGTTGTTAATGAATACAGAGAGAGCTAAGAGGCGCAGATATGGAGCGTGATGTGTTTTTGCTGTGGTGTTTTCTAATGCGGATTTCAGCAGTGAAGCGAGGTTTGTGTGTACGTGTGTGTGCCTGTGTGCACAGTGTGTGTGTGTGTGTGCCTGTGTAGGTGTGTTGAGGGTTGAAAAGGAGCATGTTGTAGGGATATGGACAGACTGAACCAGATGGAGGAGCGAGAGGGGAGGGGAGGGGGAGGGGAGGGGGAGGGGAGGGGGAGGGGAGGGGGAGGGGAGGGGGAAGGTCGGAGCGTCACCTGACCTCTGCTGATGAACACAAAACAACTTCACAGCCAACAAGGAAGTTGAGCCAACTGCAGCCTCACTCTTGTGCAGTACTCCAACTGTATGCTTTCCCAATTTGGTAATAAGCTGTACTTTATATATTATTTTTTTGCAGTAGTCATCCCTCAAGCACATGGCATAGCTCAAATACACACAAAACACACCTTTCACTACCTCCCCCCCCACACACACACACACACTCAACCCCTCCCCCCCATCAATTGCTTTGGCCACTCCTGTGCTAAGATGAATGGTTGGCTTCTTCTCTGGCTGGTGAAGAGGATTATTTGCTGATGGGCCCCCCGGGGATGGGCCCCCCCCACACCACACACACCAGACACTGCTCTCCTCTGGCAGGACTAATGGCCGGTGGGGGTATAGATTTCCGAAACGATAAGAACCTCTAACTGCGAGGGCCCACGCCACTGACACGAGAGAGACTCAAATTATCGGTCCCCCAAGTCCAGGGCACCGGCGCCTGAGATTGAAGACATTTTTTTTTTTTTTTAAGAGGGTGAAATATGTCCGCCGTGGGTGTCTCCCTGGCTCTCTGCTGGCCGTGGAGACGCGTCAGGAGAGAGCGGGAGGCTAAGGCTCGCGGCAGCCGGGTTCAGCTCCCCACAGAGTCATCCAGCCCTGGTTTATGTGCAGCTGATGACTAAGGTAAAGCTGGAAATGGACGTCAAGCCAACTCCCCCCGTCCCCCCTTCCACAACCTCCACTTACCTTTAACAAACCCCAGGAGCAGGAGATGGGCTCCAGCGGTGCTTAGTGGCTCGCGGCGAGACCGTGACGGCTGTCTGAGCTAAAGGCCTCGGCGCTAGCCCCCTCTGTAGCGCCGCTAACCTCATCAGGGTGATGGGGCAGGATTTGACCCGAGGTTCCCCGGCTCACCAGAAACTTGTGTTTTGACCCGCTGAGTCAGCGCCTCGAGTTCAGAGAGCGTATAGGTGTGGGGAAAACGGAACCACCACCAGTGCACTGTCAGAATCCCTGCTCCTGCGAAGCAGCACAGGCGTACAGCACTGCCATCCCATAGTTCAGAATGGAAGCATCACCACGGCTGCGGGTTGTGTGTGCGGTTGTGTGTGTGTGTGTGTGTTTAGGCATGCTCTTGTCATTTTTACTCCAAAAGTGTCTTCCAGGAGTAGCTAATTGGTGCTGTAGGTAGGCCAGCCTGGCTGCTCCCTAGAGCCCCCCCCCCCCCCCCCACCCCCGAGGCAAACAGCCACTGATCTCACATGCCTGTGGAAGCCTCTGAACAATCTCAATAATTCAAATGTGAACCCAGCATGTGACAATTATTATACATTGTGGCAGGATTCCTTGGCCGTGGGCTAGAGGCATTCAATTCCACCGAATGTGGAAATTAGCTTTACTTGGCTATCTTTAGCCTTTGTGTGTGTGTGTGTGTGTAGGGAGTTGGGCACTTTCCTATGTTTTCTGTGGGCACTTTAGAATGTGTGTGTGCGCGTGTACTATCTAAATTGCCCGTCGCCTTTGGTCTTGATAGGATTTTGACTTTGAGCCACCCCACTCCTCCCCCTCACCCCCCCCCCCCACCCCCCCATCTCCTCCCTGCCTAGTCGGTGGCCACTGATACTTTGTATGTATGCCCTCACGAAGGCATAATCAATTTAAGAGTTTGTCTTGGGTCATTATTACCTGCTGCAGGGCCATCTGTTCGCCCTGGCACACCGACGCCCACTCCCCGCCCGCCCGCCCGCGCCGGCCAGCACCAGTGTTTGGAGTGCAGTGAAAGGTGTATTTTCTGAGCAAGGAGACGAGGTGGAGATGGAGGGAAAGTGTGGTGAGTAGAGAGGGAGGGAGGTAAGGAAGGGATAGGGGTAGGAGGGAGAGAGAGTGGGTGGTGGTTGGGGGAGAGGAGGATTGAGAGGGAGGGAGGGAACTGTGTCAGCCAGATGGCCAGGGACACCAGTCTCTTCACACTGCCAAATGGGCCAGAGCATAGTTAAGAGTAGCGGGACTAAATATAATTACTCTCAGGACCCAGAGCATGATGGGAGATGTAGGACCTGGTCAGCCTGCGCACCTTGCATCTTTCTCTGGGTTCCAGCCCCGTCCTCCTCCCCCAGCGCTGTTATGTGTGAGTACTCTGCACGCGGAGAGCCATCATCACGTCTGCCTCCTCATATTGAAATGATAGAACCAGGCTCACTGGATCATGGTACATTGGGACACGATATGAAAAGCATTTCCTGTCGGATGGCTGTGCTGCAGTTTCGATGTGGAGATCAGGCAAGGAAGTGAAGCACATTGCGGAACTACTGTCCCTCCATCCAGTTCCATGGCTACGCGTGTGTGTGTGTGTGTGTGTGTGTGTGTGTGCGGGAGGTGGTTCATCCAGTTCCTTTACTATGTGTGTGTGTCACACACAGAATGAAGGACATGTGTGCTGTTCAGTGTTATAATGATTGATACCCTGCCGATGGAATGGGGCCATGCTCGATTTGGAAGTCTTGGTCTGGCAGATGTCCGTGTGTGTGTTGGGGAGCGAGGGGGGGGGGGGGGACTGAGTGTGTGTGTGGGGTGGCGAAGTCCAATTATTGTACATATCTACACACTTTATCTCATGCTACACACACACACACATTTGCTTTGATTTCCTATGTGGATAAGTGAGAGAGAGAGAGAGAGAGAGAGAGGGAGAGAGAGGGGGAGAGAGAGATTGTGTACCTGGGGAGAGTGGCGGGCGTGAAAGGGAACAGGGTGCACTGTGGCATCAAACATAACCTTCGTTATTTCTTTGTGTTTTTCTAGTCCCTTTGTGACAGGCAGTGAGACGATCCATCAGAGTGTCACACAGGGGAAAGACCTCATTTTCCCAGGAAGGTGACATTCTGTTTGTGTGACAGTGTTGGGCGATAATGAGTGATCTGTGTTTGAGAACACCAGCATGGATTCTGGCTATATTTAGATGCACTTTTCTTGAGTGTGTGTGTGTGTGTGTGAGGGGGGGGGGGGGGGTGACTTTCAACAAAGTGGAACTTCACCGTGTGAGCCATGGGCAGGAGGGGGGGGAGACCTTTCTCTCCTCCTCACCCCAGACATGTCACGTTACAACTGACACAAACGGGTTGAACGAATGGACCACAACTTTGGACAGCTGGTAACCTTGGCAACTCTGAGACGGCACCGATACACATCTACAGACTGGCTGCTTGTCTGTACACAATTTGCACATACAATGAGGACTGTCAAAATAAGATATTGCGACTCAACCAAGTGTTAAGTAGTGGATATGTTTTCAGTCATGTATTCAATGTGTTGTGTACCACACCCCTAAACCTCAAAAAAGAGGGATAAATCGAGAGAGAGAGACAGAGAGAGACAGAGAGAGACAGAGAGAGACAGAGAGAGACAGAGAGAGACAGAGAGAGACAGAGAGAGACAGAGAGAGACACAGAGAGACACAGAGAGAGAGAGACAGAGAGACACGGAGACAGAGAGAGGGAGCAAGCAGGTCTGCGGAGCCCTGACTGACAAGTGTGATCTCTAATTAATGGTCTGACATGGGCTAATGAAGCTAATGGAGTAAACTGCGCTAGCATATGGACGCCCCATGGGGATCCGTACTTAAAGGCCTAATTTAGATAAATGATGCCCCAGGTTATGGTTTGGTATTTGCATTTCATTTGTGCTGGAAGCTGGATTAAACAGAGATGGATGGGGGAGATCAAACACAGCGTGTTGATGTGAGGCAGGGGTGTTGGGCCGTGTGTGTGTGTGTGTGTATGGGGGGGGGGGGTTTAAACAGAGGTATGCACATTGGTGCCACATGTTGGTGATTGTGTGTGTGTGTGTGTGAGAGAGATGCCACCAGCCAGGCATGAAGCTGGTTTCATTAG
Source organism: Osmerus eperlanus (assembly GCF_963692335.1). NCBI lineage: Eukaryota > Metazoa > Chordata > Actinopteri > Osmeriformes > Osmeridae > Osmerus > Osmerus eperlanus. Next base: position 3,592,013 of record NC_085041.1, read on the forward strand.
AGGATTGGAGGAACAATACGTTTTGGTGTGTGTGTGTGTGTGTGGGGGGGGGGGGGTGTGTGGGGTGGGTGGCAGGTGTCGGTGTGTGTCAGTCACACAATGTCGGGGAGGAGAAAGATCTCTATTGATGTACCACGGTTAAACGAGCCAATAGGCTCCTGCAGCACGCGTTGTTAAGGGAGACACAAGTGTGTCCTGAGACAGAGAGAGGTCACTGTCCATGTGCCTTCCAGCATGGGGCTTACCTCCACAGAGACTCTCTCTTTAGCTCCTTAGAGAAACCACCTCCCTAACCTGAAGTGTGCCAACACGGCCGATCGCTAGCAACACCATTCCACAGCACGTAGAATGTTCTAGAGTGAAACACTGGCTGAAAGAAACCCAAACATGTAGCCACTGAGTCAGGTCCATAAATGCAGGAGCACACACATGCACACACTCTCTGTTGTCCCTGTTGTAATGTATTGTGTTGTTACGTGATGTGCTGTTGTGTGTAATGTGGTCATGAATCTGAAACGTTGATACAGTATCTACTAATATATTGCATCTGCTGCATGATTGTGTAACTCACACTATGCATCAAATTTTATTTTGCTTAACTTTTTAGAAAGGCCTGACCAGGGACTGGGGTTGCAAATGAGCCTGTTGTCTAAAAACCTTTTATGCAACACATCTACAATGTTATTCATGTATGTAATAATGTGTGCTGCATTGTCCCTGACAAATAAACTAATAATACAAAATTTAAAAAAAGAATACACCTGCCTTTTCAACCACACTGTACAACAAAGACCCACTCTCTAATAACAGTAATGTTGTAAAAGGACAAAGGAACATTGCCTGCTTTTCCTGTTAACTTTGAAAGAATGGATTCTTTTTCTTATTATTATTTCTGATTCTGGAACGCTTTGCTAATGATGACTTCAGTTCTGTAAATTGCGCTTCTTGCGTTGCTATTGACGAGATGATAATGGCAACTCAACGGTGATGGTTCATGCGTTTCGTCCACAACCCACAACCAAGCGGACCCTGTAGGCGACTTCGAACTCTTCAACGTGTCTGTGTACACTCTTTGACGTGTTAGTGGCTAATATGGTCAGGAGGAGTGCTTCCACTCCGATTCGTGCCGATGTTGTTTCTCTAACGGGCTTTTCGTGACCTTTTAAAAGCAGGAAATGTACTTAAATCCGAGAGCAAGCCAGACAGGAAACAGACACGGTTGCGTGGTATTGTTTTCCTGTCCGACATTCACCGACACGGTCTCTCCGAGCCGGGGTTTTAGTGCGGTAGGGATCCATAGAGCATAGTTCTCTACCCCAACACCCTGAGGGAAGATATCTTTTATTCATAAGCACTATAAAAATAAAGGTTTTTTTTCTGTGGCAGTGGCCCTAAGGCCAGTAACATATTCTCAGAGCTACATGACCAGATGCTTCTTCTAAATGGGATAGCAGGCCAAGCATCTTAGTTCTCACTTCTCCTGGCTTAGACAGGAAGTTACATCCGTCCGCTTCCTGGTCGAGCAGTGTTTCGTGGCCTTGCTTCTGTAAATATACTTTCCTTGTCGTAGAATTGTATGACATTCTTAGAGATTTTTGTATCACATAGAAACAGAACATGTTTATGTTCCTTCTACTAACATGACAAACATTTTCTGTACAGACACTCTTTCCAACAACCAATTGTAATGTTTAGCATTTCTGTTATACATACTCTATTTGTTGCAATTGTCTGTCTAGGTTAAACTTAGCCTTCACATGGACTGTGAGTGGAGTGGGCTACAAGTTTTAGGTGTTTTATTTGAGTAATTTGACAAAGTGTTCTTCATGAAGCGTCCCTGGTGGAGCTTTTCCCTTCTGTTCTGTGGAATAATGTGCAACCGCAGAAATGATTGACAGCTGGCTTCATGTTCTGTAACTACGGCAACTGACAAGGTCGTGTCAGATGTGATGATGGGTGAGTAGGACTGTTCTGGGAAATATTTACTCTCCTTCTCCCCCTCCCTCCCTCCCTTTCCCTCTCTCTCACTCTCTCTCTCGCTCTCTCGCTCTCTTGCTCTCTCCCCCTCCCTCCCTACCTCTCTCCCTCCCTCCCTCCCTCCCTACCTCTCTCCTTCCCCTTCTCTCTCTCTCTCTCTCTCTCTCTCTCTCTCTCTCTCTCTCTCTCTCTCTCTCTTCTCTCTCTCTCTCTCTCTCTCTCTCTCTCTCTCTCTCTCTCTCTCTCTCTCTCCTCTCTCTCTTGCCCTCTCCCTCCCTACCTCTCTCTCTCTCCCTCTCTCTTGCTCTCTCCCTCTCCCTCCCTACCTCTCTCCCTCTCTCTTGCTCTCTCCCCCTCCCTACCCCACTCCCTTCCCTTCTCTCTTTCTGTCAGTCCCTCACTCCCACTCTTTTCTTTCGTGAACTTTTTCCTTTATTCCTTTTTTTGTTTTCACCCCCTCCCCCCGCCCTCTGGCCCCTCCCCTGGCACCCACCCCTCCCTCCCTCCTCAGTCCCCGCCTCACCAGCACTGATATGGTTTGAGAAAATAGACAATATAGTTACGGAAGATAGGAGGCCGACTTGTCTGACTGCTGTGCTGAGAGAGGGAGAGCAGGACTCCGACTTTGTTTCTGCTGTCTGTCATCGGCATCTAAGCTCCCAGCTCCCTGGGCCTGTCTGATGTCAGACACAAAGACAAGAAGAAGAAAGATGGAGGACAGAAGGAAGAAGAAGGAGTATATATATATATAATCTCTTCAGCATACCAATATTGTTATCCCTCCATCACCCTCCACACAAAAACACCACAATGGTGTGAATTCCGGCTGTGAAGGTCAAAGTTGGTGCGTCGGGGTGCTACTGCAAGTTTTGTTTGTTAGATGACGTCCTTTAAACAGCCTCGCACAGAGCCGTCGCTGTAAATGTTATACTGTATCACTCTAGGTCTGCTCTCGAGCAAGCAGACACGTTCAAAGCCCAAAAACTCGAGATGAAACGCAATCAAGGACGCTAAGCGACGGGTGTGCGGTGAGAGGGCCAAGCAGCCCCTGTAGTGACAGATAGTAGGAGGGTGGTTGGGGGTGAGGACAGAGACAAGTAGGTGTGCCGTCTGCTGTGTTCAGAATGTGCCGTCTGCTGTGTTCAGAATGTGCCGTCTGCTGTGTTCAGAATGTGCCGTCTGCTGTGTTCAGAATGTGCCGTCTGCTGTGTTCAGAATGTGCCGTCTGCTGTGTTCAGAATGTGCCGTCTGCTGTGTTCAGAATGTGCCGTCTGCTGTGTTCAGAATGTGCCGTCTGCTGTGTTCAGAATGTGCCGTCTGCTGTGTTCAGAATGTGCCGTCTGCTGTGTTCAGAATGTGCCGTCTGCTGTGTTCAGAATGTGCCGTCTGCTGTGTTCAGAATGTGCCGTCTGCTGTGTTCAGAATGTGCCGTCTGCTGTGTTCAGAATGTGCCGTCTGCTGTGTTCAGAATGTGCCGTCTGCTGTGTTCAGAATGTGCCGTCTGCTGTGTTCAGAATGTGCCGTCTGCTGTGTTCAGAATGTGCCGTCTGCTGTGTTCAGAATGTGCCGTCTGCTGTGTTCAGAATGTGCCGTCTGCTGTGTTCAGAATGTGCCGTCTGCTGTGTTCAGAATGTGCCGTCTGCTGTGTTCAGAATGTGCCGTTTGCTGTGTTCAGAATGTGCCGTCTGCTGTGTTCAGAAAGTGCCGTCTGCTGTGTTCAGAATGTGCCGTCTGCTGTGTTCAGAATGTGCCGTCTGCTGTGTTCAGAATGTGCCGTCTGCTGTGTTCAGAATGTGCCGTCTGTTGTGTTCAGTATCACCTGCCCTCCATCTTTCAGTCCCCAGCCTAGCTACTCACATCCACCCCAACATCTGTCCACATACACAGACACACACACACACACACACACACACACATACATACATTTATAATAGAGGTTGTGGTCCTGGTTGGCATTTTCCTAGAAAAGAGAAAAGATAACAATTGTATTTTATTTTTTAACATGATGCATTGTAGAGCAGCATTGTCAGTGTTAGAGCTCTGACTGTTGGACTTTACAGGGAGAGAAGAGCAGTGTAATAAAAGCTTGTTGTGTCTGCTCTGGGCCATTACCAGCCTGTGTGAAGGAGCTTCTTGAAGTGATCCAGGAAAGAAGGTTAGCCAGTGAAAGCAAGGTGTGTTTTACTGTGTCTGTGTGTGTGTGCAGTTTAGTGAATGCATGTTCAAGGGGCAGTTCTGCATCAGGGTGTTTATCTGCATCCGGGCATAAATAATGGAAGTTTTGTGGAGCTTTGAAAACCTGGGAGCCTCATAGTAGATTCTAGAAGGTTATTTTCAAACACCTCAGTGTGTGCGATATAGCTCTTAACAACAAAGAATGGGAGCTCCACTAGTGGGAGTTTGCTTTTGGAAGTCATTTGACCATTTGAAGTAAGATTTTCTCATCTGAATGTTGCTCTCAGAAAAAAAGTATTGCCTGGAAGAAAGCCTGGCTTTCTTCCTCACTATCAGCCAGTAAGCTTTGATAGCAACAATTATCCCTCTAATGTTTAAAAGTCACTCTTTAACGGGAACATCTTTGAGGAAAAACGGCTTTTAGGGCGCTTCTAAGTTTTAACGCAGTTTGAGTTGTTCCCTCCTCCTGTTATCGATTGGGCCTTTCAGGGTTTTGATAGCGCTGTCAGTAAAAAGGATAGTTAAATTTGATGGTATACTAAGACACTGGGCCCTGTTTTATGAATTTGGTCTCCAGGCCATCAGCATTAACGCTCTCCTTTAAGACCCCCATGAACCCAGCATACTCTTATGGGGTCCCCGGAGAGCTGGAGGCCGCCAGGGGCCAAACCCTCAGGGCCTGGCTCCATAAATACACAGCCCTTTAATTGTTACTGTGATGAAAGCCGAAGCCATAATGTCTGTGGCCTGAGTGCCTGATAATGCATCTCAGTGGTTCCGAAGCACTGGCGTTTGCCTTGAACTGGATGTGTTGAAAGGTTTGGTCAATCAATTTGTCGGAGAAGCTTTTAACCAAGAGCTAGTATTATCTTCTTGGCATCCCTGTAGTATTGAGTAATCATCTAATCTGGGGTCTAAATGCTATCTAAATTACTTAAATCGGACCAGTGCGACTCAGCCCAGGGAATCGCCTCATATCATGAGGCGATATCATGTCATAATGTTGCCACTCGCAAGCTAAATAAACTGTACTGTGTGCAGATTTAAATACTGTTTAACCTCTAGTTTGAACCTGCTGTACAGACTGTAACTGTTACTATTTAATGGATGTGTTTGCGTTTTATGTTGATGTTTGTGTGCACATTTCCAGCAGCTGAAGGCATGGCGTACAGGAAGGTGCGAGGGGCCCAGCGGGCGGGGCCTCTGGTGGGGGAGGAGCTCCAGACCGCAGCCCTGGACCTGGACTGGGACCTGGAGAAGGAGCTGCAGGAGGGCCGGGCCGGGCCTGGAGCGGGGCGCCGACGGGGGGACTCCCTCCAGGGCGGAGGCCGACCCAGACCTGATGGAAGCCTCCGTCTCTCCACACGGGCGCTTCGAGCGCCTGCAGGAAGACCCCAACTACATCTCTCACTTCACCAGGACTCCGGGCAAGGGCCAGCGCAGAGCCAGCTGCCATCTGGTCAGGTACCTCCCCGCGACGCGCATCACGACACCAGGCCAAGTCAGGCTTTGTGCATCCTACAGGGTCAGTTACGGTACGTCCTCTGCTTGTCCGCATCCGACATCCAGGTACTTCCTGGGAGCCGCGGGAATCTTCCTTCTGGGGATTCTGATTGGCCACTATGCTAAAACGCCCGATGCTCAGGCGCCGACCCCGCCCACCGACACCACTGACCTATTGGAGGAGGTGCTGCGTGACATCACGGCTGATAAGATACAGGCCTTGCACAGGTAGGACCGCCCACCGCGCTGACACGCATATTAAATTTACATGACATTACATTTAGTCATTTAGCAGACGCTCTTATCCAGAGCGACTTACAGTAAGTACAGGGACATTCCCCCCGAGGCAAGTAGGGTGAAGTGCCTTGCCCAAGGACACAACGTCATTTTGCACGGACGGGAATCGTACTGGCAACCTTCAGATTACTAGCCCGATTCCCTAACCGCTCAGCAACCTGACTCCTGTATATACATCCTACACCATACATACTTACATACTACACCCACATACTACATACATATATAGCAGGTATTGCATACTCCACACTACATACTATGTAGTCCCGAGCTTTTTGTTAACAAAGCACTATCTTAATTGGTGGTGTTTTAAACAGTAGTTTTACCAAGAGCCCTTGCATCGAGAATTTTAGTTAGGAGAACACACCCACGCGCGGTTGAACCCCACCCACCGCCAGATCTTCAGAGTCATGTTCACCTTCAGCTCAGTCAGCTGAGCATGTTTTTACTCACATGACAGCTGTTTTTAATTGCTCAGCCACCGTCAGTTACATACACCAAGCGATGCGGCGTGGAACACCAGCTGATGCTACGGTGCTTTTGAATGGTCTATATATTGGAGCAATCTGTGTCTCCAAACAACCCTCCTGGGTACCTTGCTAGCCTTAAAACAAGAGGTAGATAGCAACAGTAAGCAGGGGGGGGGGGGGGGGTGGAGTTAGAGGGAGTAGCGATAAAATGACACGAAATTGCAGTGATTGTCCTTGTGAGAGGGAGGGTCTCTCCCTTTCCCTGGTCACGCACGGCTGAGTCGCAGCACACTGATTGGTGCCAAGTCCACTCAGCCAGAAAACCTCCAAATCTCCAGAGCTCGCTCCCTTCCCTCCCCCAGCGCGGGGGAGAGAGGGAGACGGAAAGGGGGAGACAGGACCGAGGGAGAGATGCAGAGAGACGGTTTGGAAGAGGGGGAAGAGAAAGAGAGAGAAATAAGGGGAGCCTTGCGCATCTAAACAGGTATTAATGCTGCACTGATTTATCGGGGGTTAGCATGACGGACGTGTATGGCAGGATATTATGGTATATTTCCACAGTGTTCCCACTGAAAGGGGGGAGAATACCTCAGCTCCAGAGCCAGCTCTTTGCACGGATTTCAGCACTATTCATTTTTATTTTGTCACATTTATATTTTCAAATGCAGGCGGTGTGGACTTATATTCCCCCAATGTTTTCTCTGCGGGGCAAAACGAGACAGAACGGATAACCTTTAAAACGCTAACGTTGTGATGTGGAATTCAGGGCCCTCGGATGCAGAAATGTTTGCGATTGCTCGTTCACTGAGGCAACCAGCCCAGCTGTGTTAGTATTCACACCTTGGTTTTTGTTTACCCACATAATTGCATTATTTACTTTTTGGGGCACAAGGGGGGAGCCCTGAAATCTATCCTGCAAAGTGAGTCTCCCACTGGCAGAGCTGAGATAATTTCTGACAGCCCTGTGAATGTTTAGACAAGAAAAATATCCTCAGTAAATGAAATGGTGTTCCTTTCTGTTTATCTGCAACACTAACTGGACAATCATATTAGTTTACAATGCTGCTAAGATCATGGGGAACAAATGTTGAAGCCAAATTGCTTGGTGTATGAATTGTTTCAAAGTGTAACTGGTTTTTAATTGTGTGTGCGTGTAGTATGTGTGTTGGTGTGTGTGTGTTTGGACATATTCCCAGTTATCCTCCAAGCCAAAATACCCATTTTCTTATCCTGAATTGACTGTAAAGCTGATCAGTGTTTGTTCTCGAGTCCTTGGCTTGTGGCTGTATACCTGCATGTAAACCATTTTCTGTCATTTACACTTCAAAGAAGCATGGCGGGGGGGGGGGGGGGGGGGGGGGGGTGTTGTGTGCGGAGAACTGTTCCAGCTAAATTGGATTAGCCCAAAAATCCCTGGGTGAGAAAGTATGTTTCCCCTGGTCAGTCCTCCCACAGTGTCTGCTGGAAACACCCTCGTCCCCTAACGAAACTGGGGTCAGGGAGATAAGAGTCCAACAGGAGCCTGGGGGTACTGGTTCCATCCTGCACGTAGCACACAGGACGCACAGGAACCCACTCTGATGCTGGTTTCTACTAAAGAGCCTTGGCTTCAACGGCAGGACATGAGGGCTTCTGTGAGGTCAAGTCCCTTCCAACACTTCCCTCATTTAGTGGTCTATCTATCTAATCTATCTCTATCCTCCAAAGCCAGAACTGTGTATCGCAAGCCTAGCAAGCCGTGACCCCACGACCTCGATGTCACGACCCCCCAGGAATCATCACCGTGATTAAACCGAGGTGCGCACATTTGCGATTAGGAATATAAATCACGTACAAGCGCCTCCAGCGGCTCCTCGGTCAGCCCCCCCCGCAGTGCCGGTCTCTCGAGAGAGAAGCCACCGGGTTCGAGACCGGCACGTCACGCACATCCCCCGTAGCCCGTGTTGGGCAAGAGGCAAATTAAATTTCTTACGGACAATCGTCCATTAATCACCGAGTGCTGATGTATTAGCCGTGCCGGGTTCCAGTCAGATGGACGACAGGCGAGCGGGGGGAGAGAGGGATGAGGGGAGGACGGGTGTCATGTTTGCTGGAAGGCCTCAGACGTCCATTAGGAGGTGAGACATGTCGTGTCCACACAGGGCCGCACACCCAGCAAGACATCAGAATCGCATCGAACGGGCCGCGCGCAACGACTTGTGTATCTCCTGCTGCGGTCCGCACAACACGCGGTGGTTGGTCGTGTTTTGCTGTGAGGACGGACATGTCCTGACAATCCCCTTCTGCGTGTCTACACTGGATGTTCCCTTCAATCTGTTGCGCGAACTCTTTCACTTCCGTCTTTCTCTCATCTGTCTCCTGTTTCCCTCTCTTTCTCTCTCCTCCCCCTTTCCCTCCACCTCTCTCTCTC
>NC_085041.1:3601044-3632057 GCF_963692335.1 Osmerus eperlanus
GGAAATGGCTTTCCTGGTCTAATTATTATTGATTTGACACAGAGTGCTGTACTATGTTTCACTGTTTGACTGTACAGAACAAAACATGGTGCAGCTTTTGTAGTTATTAAGATCGCTTTACATCACGACGTCAATGTGAGTAATTGAAACAACAGGAACAAGCATGGATTGGTATTTGGGTGCGCTAAAAATCGTAGAGCTATCAGCAACGGCTAGCAGATCAATCTGTTGCAAGTCATTAGAGAAATAATGAACAATAATAATAAACTGAACAAAAACACATAGCCATGTAACACAGCTGCCATGCGGGAGGGAAAATGATCACTGGGATTTCTCAAATGAAAAGTTGAAAAAGATCCCAGAATATGTGGTGAATTTGCATTTCTGTATTGACACCCATTTAATCTGGTACATCTGCAATCCAATACAGTAAAGGAACTTCATTTCCATTGGTGCATTTGCCGCACACTGAAAAAGACACTGCACAACACAAGGCTCTTCAGGGAAGCAGAACCTCAAACTCTAACTTCAAATGCATCCAGATATCCACAAGATTTCCTTGGCGGAGGACCTCCAGATGGTTGTTCTACGGTTGTGAAATGTCAGAGAAATGAATGGCGGCGCGTGAGAAACGCAGGAGTGCTTGTGACGCATCCTATGTTCCCCGTCTGCCTCTGTCTGTGAAACCAGGACATCAGCTGGGCTTGTGTCAGCTGGCCAGGCCTGGGAGAGCCTCTCACTCTGCCTCTCAACTGGGCTCCTCTTGGACTGTGTGACACACACACACACACAGTCTCTCTCTCTCTCTCTCTCTCTCTCTCTCTCTCTCTCTCTCTCTCTCTCTCTCTCTCTCTCTCTCTCTCTCTCTCTCTCTCTCTCTCTCTCTCTCTCCTCTCTCTCTCTCTCTCTCTCTCTCTCTCTCTCTCTCTCTCTCTCTCTCTCTCTCTCTCTCTCTCTCTCTCTCTCTCTCTCTCTCTCTCTCTCTCTCTCTCTCTCTCTCTCTCTCTCTCTCTCTCTCTCCCTCCCTCCCTCCCTCCCTCCCTCCCTCCCTCCCTCCCTCCCTCCCTCCCTCCCTCCCTCCCTCCCTCCCTCCCTCCCTCCCCCTCTCCCTCTCTCTCCGTTTCTCTCTGGTAAGGGTGTCTGAGTCCTGCCTTGTCTGACCTCATCCCGTGATGAGAATTCAGGCCAGAGTTCCTCACGAGAGAATCTGCAGCCCCCCCCCCCCCCGCAGCGCCGATTAGCCGACGTTGTGTGCTGATAACTCGCGAAAGAAAATCTCAACACAATCGTTTTGACTCCCTCCATTATCAGCCGCGATAATAAGTTGCCCTCAGAACGATAACCCTGTCTGTTTCATACAATAATTCCTTGTCTCCCCACAACACAATAAAAGGATTTGTCGCCACGGTTACCACTGATGGTGACACCGAGGGGGATGTGAGGTTTCCTGCTCGTCCTCGCAGGGCTTATGGAACATTTCAACACAACTGTATTCCCAAGAGGTTCCAACTCTGCTCTCTGGATTAGTCTGTTTGACAACAGTGTCTACAAAAAGACCACATGTCCTTGTGGCTCAATATTTAATATCGAGTCTACGAAGCTTAAAGATACACCAAACCCCCACTAGACTAGTCATACCTTCGTTGTTTTGGTATTCGGATATAGATTTAGACATATAGATTTTTCTTTAGTGCTACTGCTAATGCTAGCCTAACCTAGCCTAAACCTTCTACAGGTTGGCTTGTTTATTGTAGCATGCTAGCCAGTGAGCTAAGGGTCCTGGTATGAGAGAGGCTATTAGACACTATTACCCAGAAAGGTCTCTTCACAAGCCTGTGACGCACAGGGCTAGAGAAGCAGCACAGTTTGTCATCTGTCAGAGGGAATTGATGTCCACATGTCAGGAGCAAGAGGTCGCACACAGAGAGAGAGATTGAGAGGGATGAGGGAGAGAGAGGCTATGAGGTGATAGAGAGAGACAGAGAAAGAGAGAGAGAGGGATGGGGGAGAGAGAGGCTATCAGGTGAGAGAGAGAGACAGAGAAAGAGAGAGAGAGAGGGATGGGGGAGAGAGAGGCTATCAGGTGAGAGAGAGAGACAGAGAAAGAGAGAGAGAGAGGGATGGGGGAGAGAGAGGCTATGAGGTGAGAGAGAGACAGAGAAAAAGAGAGAGCAAGATGGGAGAGAAAGAGGGGAAAGGGTGACAGGGCAAGATAGAAAGAGAGAGAGGGGGGGAGGGATGGGGGAGAGGGAGAGAGAGAGAGTGCGAGATGGGGGAGAGAGAGGGAGAATAGGTAGGGAGAAGAAACCAGGCAGAATGATGACTGATGCAGAGGGCAGGCTACACTGATTCATGACACACATGCAAGAGCAAGTATTGACAACAGTGCAGGGCTTGCCGTGGCTTCAAACGTTGGTCATATTTGTTCATGAAACGAAGCTAGCATTCCTTTAGGGGAAAGTATGATTTTAGATGTCGGTAGCCACACAAGAGGTACGAACACACACACGCACAGACATTTCAGTCGGGATTGCCGAGCCACAGGATTGTGTGCTGGGCACAGAAGGCAGCTACTGTATGACTTTGCCAGAAGGGAGAGGAGAGAACAGAGAGGGGTGGGGGGGGTGGGGGGTGAAGGGAGAGGAGTGGGGGGGATACTGAGCTAGGGAGGAGGATTAATGAGCTGAACCTCCTTGTCTCTCCTCTTCCCGTCTGTGAACGCAGGCGCTGTGAGCTTTGTGCAACGGGAAGGCGCTTCATCTCCCCGGGACGAGCATGTTTACCGTACAGACCGAGGGGCTGTGTCCCCAAGTCTCCCACAGGGAGGAGGTGAGAGAGGGGCTGGATCAGGTTGGTGCACGGGCCCCTGCTCCCTCCTCAACCCCCAGCCCCACCTGCCCCACCCCAGCCCACTATCCTCCACACACACACACTATCCTCCACACACACTATCCTCCACACACTATCCTCCACACACACACTATCCTCCACACACACTATCCTCCACACACACACTATCCTCCACACACTATCCTCCACACACACTATCCTCCACACAGACTATCCTCCACACACACACTATCCTCCACACACACTATCCTCCACACACTATCCTCCACACACTATCCTCCACACACACTATCCTCCACACACTATCCTCCACACACTATCCTCCACACACACACACTATCCTCCACACACACACACTATCCTCCACACACTATCCTCCACACACTATCCTCCACACACACACACTATCCTCCACACACACACTATCCTCCACACACACTATCCTCCACACACACTATCCTCCACACACACTATCCTCCACACACACACTATCCTCCACACACACACTATCCTCCACACACTATCCTCCACACACACACTATCCTCCACACACACACTATCCTCCACACAGACTATCCTCCACACACACACTATCCTCCACACACTATCCTCCACACACACTATCCTCCACACACTATCCTCCACACACTATCCTCCACACACACTATCCTCCACACACTATCCTCCACACACACTATCCTCCACACACACTATCCTCCACACACACACTATCCTCCACACACACACTATCCTCCACACACACTATCCTCCACACACACTATCCTCCACACACTATCCTCCACACACACACACTATCTTCCACACACACACTATCCTCCACACACACTATCCTCCACACACTATCCTCCACACACACACTATCCTCCACACACACACACTATCCTCCACACACTATCCTCCACACACACTATCCTCCACACACACTATCCTCCACACACACTATCCTCCACACACTATCCTCCACACACAGACCCACACAGTGGAGGAGGACAGCTGAATCTGAGGCAGGAAAAACGATTGATATTTTAAGAAGTGGGAACGAGAGTCTCCCGCGGTCCTCGGGAAAGGTGAAAGCCCTGAGTGGTGAAGCCGAGCTTTCATTAAGGAGATTGCCACTTCAGACGCCACACAGACTCCGACTCCGGCTTCCAATTAGAAATCAGGAAGTGTGGTGTCATAATCCATCCTCTTCTTTGAGAATCCGTCGCCTGTGAGGATGGGGGAAACCTGTGACATTTCATCTTCTCCACCACTGGTTTAGAGGTCTGTATGTCACCGTGGAGTCCTGAATGAGTGAGGCTTTGCCTGGGATTTTGGCATTTTGGAAATATCATCGAAGGGTCAGTCTGGGAGGTATTATATGTTCTGTTTTTCTGAAAAGCGAAAAAAAACAACTAGAGAAGTGGTCTTCTGAAAGACAGTTAGGGAAGAGAGTTGAGGGGCCAAAAAGTTTGAATGCCCTCTTTGGAATGCGCTTCATAGCGTGTGTCGAGGATTTCCAGGAAAGGTCACCTTGACCCTTGACCCTAGCAAAACATTTGATCTACAGCACACTTATAGAGAGTCTTTTAATACACTCTCTTGAATGCAGCTTGTCACATAACGTATAACTTGACAATGGGGTCATCACCCTTTGTGGTATCGCCCGGAAATCATTAAACCGGTGACCTGTGCACCCCCATGTTCTAGAACCCACCCATAGAAACAAGAAAGGAAAAAAAAACTCATCCAGGAATTCGATGTCGTGGATCAATGTGAATGCACGCAACGATCCTAACCGCCAAACATAATTTTCCTAGCAGACCAAATGAATGTCCTCCTCTTTTCTGACAAGTGTGGGGATCGAGATGAAGGGATTGGCGGAAGGAGGACTGGGTGAATAAAGAGGAAGACGAGACCACCCTGATCAAACAGGCGGCGACCAGCCCGAGTGTGCGGCCTCCACCGAACCCTCTGCAACCTCTCTGGACTTTATTCGACTGAGTTTTTACAGCTCTTCATAAATACAGGCCTGCCTTCTGACCTTCGCGGTCAGTCAATACGGTCGCGGGAGTGACATCATTAGAAACGCAGCCCTTCCTTCAATTCTTTCTTTTGATCTTGACAAGTGGATATTACTTTTTTCTCTCTCCCTCTCCCTCTCCCTCTCACCCTCCCTCTCTCCCCCTTCTCCTTCTGTATTCTCCCTCACTTCCTCCCTCACTTTCTTCGCTCTTTCCCTCTTTCCTCCTTTCCTTCTCTCCTTCCTCTCCATCTCCATCCTCCATTCCTCCCTGATCCTTCGCCCACTCCTCTCCTTTGCCATCCTCCTATCTCTTCCTCCTCCACCGTCTTCAACCTCCCACTCCTTCCTCTCCTCATCTCTTCCTCCCCCTCTCTCTCTCCTCATCTCTTACTCCCACTCCTTCCTCTCCTCATCTCTTCCTCCCCCTCTCTCTCCCTCATCCTTCTTCCGCTCCATCCTTCTCCTTTAACACTCCCACCCCCACCCCCCCACCCCCCCCCCCACGCGTCTCTCTGAGTGTGGACAGCTTCGTGCCATGCCTGGCCGCTGGCTTAGCCTCATGGGAGATCTGGGTTCAAAGCCCCTTCGCCGGGGCCCTGACAGGCAGCCGCAGGAGGCTAGACGGATACAAGGGCTGCGTTCAACGCCGGCAGAATGGCAAACAGCAGCGCCTTGGCTCAACGTCACTCACCTCGGCACCGCCGGTCCTCCAACCACTTGTCTGATCCCAACCCAGGAAAGGCTCCGCCTCCTGAGCTGCGTTCCAGACACGCACGCTACGCTACGAGCGGAGACTGAAGGGTTTCTAAATGCGTCAGTGTGTTGATGTTGCCGCTGGTTTGGGGCTGTGAAACGCCCAACTTCTGTGGAGCAATCACGAACCAGGAAGTATTACAGTTTTTTTCGAATTACTTAAGCACAATTTTGAGAACAGGGCTCACTTTGTCAAAACACGATTCACACAACTAGACACACAAGTCGCAGAACACCTCCAATCTTTTGCAAAATGAAACACTTTGTTCAAAACTATACAATCATGTATAAAAACCCATTTCTGTCACCGTATGCCACACACATGGTTCATAAAATTGGACTCTGTTTGAATCAGTTACACACTGTAGTGAAAAATGTAAAACACTTTTACACTAACTATTCTTTTCTAATGATAGAACCTGCTTGATTTTGTCAGAGATATTGTTCCGGTAGAGTACGTACAAGTACATGAATATGTTGACCAAACACAACCAACAAGACCAGTACTGCACACTACTGAAAATATTTACTGTATTTTTCCACATTGTCTACGTAAAGGTTGCATTTTGTGCAGAAAATCTGAACATATTTCAAATCAAATACTGTAGTAGGCTACATAGTAGTCTGTAAACACACCAAATACATTTGTGGAGACAAAATAAATAATACAGCAAATGAAATACAGTACATTATTTCAATCATGGACTGCAGTCCATGTAGTGCATATAGCTGTAGCTACATGTAGCTATATTTTACTGTACTGTACTATAGACAGTACAGAATAGTAGTTTTCACCTGTGCTCTTGTCGAAATGTCCAAATTATTGTTGCAACAGTATATCTGCTAAGGTTGGGCTGAACTCTCTGTCCAGCCTTTCTCAATGTTGCCCAATGGTTCACAACATGGTCAACCAATGTTCAATGTTGTTTGATTTCATTAGATACTGTAAATTTGTCCCTATTGTTCCACGGCCTCCAGGTCTACCTCTCCGTACCTTCCTCCACGGACCCCCCTCTCATCCTTCCTTTCCCTCTTCCTTTACCTGCAACATTACCTTCCATTTTTGATGAGGACAGGTACACTGACCTGTTGCCTTTTTATAGTGCTTACACCTGATTGGTATGTTTACAGTTTAGCACTTTAGTGCTTGTACACCTGACACCCGTGTTTGATCCATCTGTTCACATGTGTGGCATTTTACAAGGCAGTGTCTAAAAAAAGCAATGAAGTGACATAATCTTAAATTTCTGTGTCTAATGTAGAAAAGTGTGTTTAGTGATTTGCAAAACACTGTGTGTTGTATTTTGCAAATAGTGTGAGGATGAGAATGTGCTTATAGTTGTGCAGGTCTGGCCTTCTGTTGTGCTCCTTGAGTGTCAGATTTCACTAACTGTTTGTTATTTGACATTTTTGTGTCTAAGCAATCTGAAAAAACTGTAATGGCGGAGCCAGGAGATTCAACTCTGTTTCATTTATTTTTTCTCTCCCTTAAACTCACAAGGAGGCAGAGTGTGCCAGGCACAGTAAACAGACAGACAATTAAGAGATATCTGCTTGTTTGGAGTCGAGAAGGGGCCTGCGGAACGCCAGAGGTTAACTATCGAGTCGTCCCCTCTCATCTAATGAGCAATCCCTCTTCTCCTCCTACTCCTCCTCTCCCTCCCTTCTCTCTCCGCCTCTCCGCCTCCTCCTCTGGGCGAGGGGGGTTTCCTGGTGGAGGATGCAGGGATGGAGAGCTGAGAGGAGCGGGTCAGAGCCCGCACGGCCTTCTGACGCCTCGCGTTCGTTAGCGGCTGAGCGCGTGCCGTCGTAACCTTCGCTGGCAGATGTTGGGAGGACTTCTGTCTCCTCCGCCTACCTCCGCCTACCTCCTCCTCCTCCAGGCTTGTCTCAGGGCCTGGTTCAACTAGCCGCCTCCATCTGGTACAGAGATGGACTATATATTTATACTCTATGGACTACACTGTAAATACTATATGTACTATATATGGACTCTATATATAAAGATAAATGTACAGATAAAGGCTACATTTCATCAACGCAAGCACTCCTGCCCCCCAAGACACACTGCTAGAGTTAGTTTTTTGGGGGAATGAGCAAGACTGTAAACCTCATTCATTCAGTGGCAGAGACAAACAAGAAAAGCTAAATGTCATAGAATAGAAGCTCCTAAAACCGGGATTTGGGAATTGCCACATGATACACTTTAATCACATCTATGTCCAATAAGCAAGGCCCAGGACCGGGCCTTCCCAGCAGGAAGGCTGTGATTGGGTTAGAGAGGGCAGGGCAGAGCGACTGATAGGCTGTGCATTACCACGTAGGTCAGTGTGGACAGGCTTCAATCAGGGTAATGCACTCAAATCCTGGTGTAATGATGACCTCTGTGTGTGTGTGTGTGTGTGTGTGTGTGTGTGTGTGCGTGTTTGTGTGTATGCACATGTGTGTATGCGTGTTTGTGTTTTGTTAGTCTTCAGAGCCTCCTACATATATCAGTCCTGTCCAGAGAGCTGCCTCGCTGTCTCGCTGCCTCGCTGCCTCGCTGCCTGGACCTGCTCTATCACTGACTTTACTGTTCCCATAACTGATGAGGCAAGACTCTCATCCCATTAAGTGTACGTGTGTGTGTGTGTACTGCATGCGTGTGTATTTCTGTGCGTGCATATGCATGTGTGTGTGTGTGTGTGTGTCTACATGTGTGTGTGCACTATATGTGTGTGTGTGTGTGTGTGTGTGTGTGTGTGTGTGTGTGTGTGTGTGAGCAGCACTGATCTATGGAGCATTAACAGAGTGCTGTTCTGGGTTACAGTCTAAGGCATGCAGTTGTGAGAGGCAGAACCTGGTTACACTCTAGACGTACACACACACACACACACTCACAATAGGATTTACTAGTGGGTAGAGTAGAGACCTGGGGGTGTTGAGCTAACAGAATGATCCGTCTCATAGTGAGAATTATGTCTGGAAGAGAGGGCAATGCTGGAAATCTGCTCTGCCTTGCTCATAGCACACACACACACACACACACACACTTGTGTACACTCCCACACACACACACTTGTGTACACTCCCACACACACACACACACAAAAAGCCCTGGTTCCCAGTCCCTGTCACACCATAACCGGATTCATCCAGCCACAATGAGGAAGGAGAGAGTGAGAGAGGGAATGAGAGAGAGAGAGAGAGATAGGGGGAGAGAGAGAGGGAGAGAATGAGAGAGAGACCATTCAAACAGGATGCTCTAATCCTGCCATATGTGTCACTATCACAGAGAAAGTCTGGATTCAGTGGTAAAGGACCATTTCATAGGCAACTTTGGAATAAAGACACATTTTTTGATAAGCTGCACTACACTGTGTAATGATAATGGGGAAATAATTAGCATGCGCAATTACACAAAGTAATGAGAAATGGTAAGCTCTAAGCTTACAGTGTCAGCCAGTGTACATCAGAGGGATATCAGTTTATATAGTGAGCATGCATTTAACGGAGCAAAATCCATACCTTCATCCACAAGACAGGAAGTAAACGCTCATCTTAGATCTAGATGAGCGTTTCATCATCTTAGATCCCTGTCAGATGGCTTAGATCTAGCCATCTGACAGGGAGTCAGATGGCTGAGTGGTGAGGGAGTCGGGCTAGTAATCTGAAGGTTGCGAGTTCGATTCCCTGCCGTGTCAATTGACGTTGTGTCCTTGGGCAAGGCACTTCACCCTACTTGCCTCGGGGGATTGTCCCTGTACTTACTGTAAGTCGCTCTGAATAAGAGCGTCTGCTAAATGACTAAATGTAAATGTAAATGTAATGTAGTTGGTTTGAATGATGTTTTCCTCCAGTCGGACGGTAGGAACATCCTACCGTCCGACTGGCAGTTTATGCTCAGCGGGTTTACAGAATGCCACTGTTTAATGACAGCGGAATTTACGTTCCATTCATAGGTTAATTAAATCAATGTTAAAACAATTCCGCCGAGTCAACACAAACACAGCCAAGAAGCCTTCGTTCTTAAGATGGCATGTTTTACACCTCGGTGTCAGTCTGTTTGAAGTTGGAGGGCGAGACAGGGAGGGGGAGAGACAGGGAGAGCGAGACAGGGAGGGGGAGAGTAGGGGTGGGGAAAGGAGAGAGAGCGCGAGTTCAAAATGGGCCAACACCATCAGTCAAGTAGCGTCAAGCAATCCGGGATTGTTACATTTGTATTGATTCACTTGGCAAAGGTCCTCAGATAATTGCAGGAACAATCTCTTCAAGTCCAGTACTCAAATTTAGAGCATAAACCCCATTCACTCGCTTGACCTCCGCATGTACCCTGAAAGCACACACTCCCCCAGACACACACAGATATACACACACAATCACCCAGACACACTCAGATATACACACACAATCACCCAGACTCACGCAATTATACACATACAGCCTCCCAGCCTCTACAAACACTCAGACACACACACACACACACACACAGAGACACACTCCTCCCCTGCGCCTACCCGTCTCGCCGGTCGCCGTAGAGACAAAGACGCTAATGGCCGCTCTGGCGTCGAGGGCTGAGGAGGGCGGCCTATAAAGGCGGTCGGAATTGCAGCGCCAGCCCTCTTTCCATCTTCCTCCCGACATCCAAATCACACACAAATCCAAATGAACTAGCAGTACGGGAGGATGAGGGGCCCAGTTTGTCTCTGCTGTATCAGTGACTGGGACCATGTCCGACCAGTCTACGGCTCTCGGGGGAAATGCTGGCGCTAATCGAATGAGAGGATGGGAGTTCTGAGTGGAGGACAGGAGTCCAGCTATCAGCTGTGAGCTGTGTGCAGGGATCACTCAGCCTCCACCCATCAGAGGAGGCAGTGGTGCAGAGGGAGAGGAAGAAGAGGAGGAGGAAGAGGAGGAGGAGGAAGAGGAGTAGAGGAGGAGGAAGAGGAGGTGGAGGGAGGTGAGGAGGAGGAGGTGGAAGAGGAGAGGAGTGAGGAGAGGAGGAGGAAGGGGAAGAGGAGGAGGAGGAGGAGGAGGAGGAAGGTGGAGGAGGCAGAGGAGGAATAGGTGGAGGAGGAGGAAGAGGACGATGAGGAAGAAGAGGAAAAGGAACCGGAGGAAGGTAGGGAGGGGAGAGAGGAAGGAAGGGAAGGCAGGAAGAGGAGGCGAAGAGGAACAAGAGGAGAGGATGGTGGATGAAGGGGGGGGGGGAGGTAGAGAGAACTTCAGACCCTGGAGTGTAGATACTGTCTAATGATCCAGTCACTGAGCCTGGACTGCTTGGTCACTTCTGCAAGGAAAAAATCATATTTAAAAGGAGTGTCTGTGGTGCGCACTAGGCTGCATGTGGCAAGAGATTATGGTGCACAGGGGAGAGGAGGGGAGGAGGAGGAGAGGAGGTGCTGATCCTCTTTGCCCCCTCTCTAATACAGAAGGCTGTTTACCCAGGCTTTAGAGATATTCCCCAGAATTAAGCTCTGCCACTCACCTGTCACTCAACACACACACACACACATATACATGTGCCTCCACGAACTCTCCCCACACTGCCAGCAGACCAATTGCAGTAGTCCCCCTAGCAACCTCCGAACTGAACAGGCCAGACAAACACACACACACAAACACACACACACAATTATACAGAAAGACAGGAATCCTTCAGTCAGGTTCTGAAGTGTCCACCCACCCACCGCCACCACAACACACCCTTTTCATCCCTGCCCATTCCTACCTCCCTCCTTCTCACCTGCCTCCCTCCCCCTCAGTTCCCTATCTGTCCTTCTCCCTCTCTCCCTCTCTCCCTCTCCCTCTCTCCCTCTCTCCCTATCCCTCTCTCTCCCTCTCTCCCTATCCCTCTCTCCCTCTCTCTCTCCCTCTCCCTATCCCTCTCTCTCTCCCTCTCCTCTCCCCCCCAGTTCTCCCTCTCCTCCTTGTCGTGCCGTTAGCTGCCAGACATGATGGATGGCCCGAGCCCAAAGTGAGAGGGGGAATTCACTGTCTGTTTAGAATGGAGCTGTCTAGACTGTCACAACTCTATCAGCCTGCACTCCCAACAGCTAACACACCGGAACACACACACACACACAGAGGGAACCTTCTGGACGCACCGGCACACTATACTGCAGCTAACACACCGGGACACTATACTGGACCCTGCTGCTCCCGGCGGGACCACCAGGGACACTGTGTTGACTCTCATACACACTCATCTTTTCTCTCTCTCTCTCTCTCTCTCTCTCTCTCTCTCTCTCTCTCTCTCTCTCTCTCTCTCTCTCTCTCTCTCTCTCTCTCTCTCTCTCTCTCTCTCTCTCTTCTCTCTCTCTCTCTCTCTCTCTCTCTCTCTCTCTCTCTCTCTCTCTCTCTCTCTCTCTCTCTCTCTCTCTCTCTCTCTCTCTCTCTCTCTCTCTCTCTCTCTCTCTCTCTCCCTCTCTCTTTCATCGGTGAGTGATCTGTGTGATTTGAGACATGCAGGACTCGACGCTAGCCTCGTTCCAAGGGAGAAGTGAAGGGAGGGAGGGAGGGATGGAGGGAGGACAGCCTGTACTTGTTATCCGTCATTAACATGAGTTAATCATCGCAGTGTTTAGTCACACACACACACGCGCTCTCGCGCGCCGACATGTACCCCCACGCACACCCGCACGCACAGACACAGCGCGGGGCCAAAGCAACGTCTAGTAATACTAATGAAACAAAACAGTGTTTATAAGCATACTCTGTCCTCTCCAATCAACTAGCATGAAATTCAATCTAATAGAGAATAATGTAGACACACAAAGTGTTCGAGTCACGTGCAGGGGAGAGAGGGGGCGAACGAGAGAGGCAGAATGTGAGATTGAGAAAGAAGGAGGGGGAGAGAGAAAGGGGCAAAGTGAGAGAAAGAGAGAGTGGAGAAAGGGAGAGAGAAAAATTCATAAAAATAAATTGAGAGAAAAAGATAGCGAGCGCTGGAAAACTCTCTCCCGCTGATTGACAAGCTCCTTTTAGACACTGCTTCTTCAAACACCACACGAAGGTAAAGCGTAGTTGCGTGGTTGACACACAAGAATGGCTGCGTCTACCCTTTTGTAAACAATCAAAGGCTTCCACGAACCTCCTCTTACCTAGATTTTCTTCTCCTGCCTGTCTTTTGAGGAGGTGTAATAGCAGTGCCCCCCATGAACACACAACAGAGACCCATCAATGGCGAAAGGCTGAAAAAAAAGGGTATTTTGAGCTCAACTGTCGTTTGAAACGAGACACCTCAGTGCCTGACCGTATACTGCCTGGAAAGCTCTAGAAAGGAAGAATGGAGGGATGGAGAAGGAGAGAGAGAAAGATGGCAAGAGGTAATGGTAGAGGTTGTCAAGTATCAATCACACATTCAAGAACAATGTCATCAGTCATGATAAGCTGTCTCCCAAACAAATTGCCATATTGCTGGGCAGTTTCGAAGACATGGTAAAAGTAGCAATCTCTTTTGCTCTGATTTGGTCACTCTCTCTCTCTCCTCTGCGTTCCTGCCTCTTGATACCCTCTCTCGTCCTCCTCTCTCTCGCTCTCTCGTTCTGCTTTAATCCGCTCGGCACAGCCATTTCCGTTGGGTGCCTAATCTCTGAGCTCGCCGTGGAAGTCCCTGTCTACTCCCATCAGGCCAAACAGGC
This sequence comes from Osmerus eperlanus, assembly GCF_963692335.1. Lineage (NCBI taxonomy): Eukaryota > Metazoa > Chordata > Actinopteri > Osmeriformes > Osmeridae > Osmerus > Osmerus eperlanus. The sequence goes on from NC_085041.1 coordinate 3,614,296, forward strand.
TGTAATCTGGGGGCTCATCCGGGATGCACCACTCTGCTGCTGGTGCCATCCTGACTAGTCCACGTACACTCCACCCTGGTAAACATCATGACCTGGGTACTGGATGTGTACTGGGTATGTTTCCGGCAAGACATAGATACACTCTCTTACTGGTAGAGAATCTTTACTGGGTCAGTTCCAGGAAGACTGTAAATATAGTCTGTCACTGGTAGTAGATACGTTCTGGCTAGGGTACTGTCAGGGAATGTTCTCCCTCATGCTGTCTGATATCAACCGTCACAACAAACGTGAAGAATCTGCCCTTACCGTCTGATAGATGAAAATATAGACTCAGCCACAACGTAAACACGTTTGTGGGTCCATATGCATGAACAGGTGCAGGTCCGAGTGAATGTCAAAGTCAGAGGGTTATTTATGAACAGCAGGCTGAGAACATGTAAAACTTCATTCTGTGTGGTTCTGTGTGGTTCTGTGTGGTTCTCTGTGGTTCTGTGTTGTTCTGTGTAGTTATGTGTGGTTCTGTGTAGTTCTGTGTGATTATGTGTGGTTCTGTGTAGTTATGTGGGTTCTGTGAGGTTCTCTGTGGTTCTGTGTAGGTCTGTGTAGTTCTGTGTGGTTCTGTGTGGTTCTGTGTAGGTCTGTGTAGTTCTGTGTAGTTCTGTGTGGTTCTGTGAGATGTGGGCGAGCGAGGCGGGCACAAGGACCAGGACTCCAACACGGCCGTTCGGGTCCCAGAAGACGATGTCCTGAACGGCGCCCTGAGCCGAGACCCGCTGGCCAATCGGATGGATTGGCAGACCTCCGCTGGCCCCTCCCCTGGAAGACGCAGCTGGGAGGAGCACGGTTGCCGTGGCAGCCGGATGGAATTGAAAGCCAGTCATCTGTTCAAATATCCCCGTTATTGTCAACGCGCTAATGAAAACAATCTTTCACTGTTAAATTTGAATGGGGGAAAATTACATTGTATAAAATACATAAACCACAAGAGCCTAACAAATGTATGGGAGGTGGGGGGGTAGAAGAGGAGGATGGGGGGGGGGGTGGGGGGGATCTTGTCTTCCTATTACCACAATGCTGCTGAGCACCAAAAAACTCTCAGAAATAAGGAATACATTTTCTGCTCACTGAAAAGCAATTTACAGCGTGCTGATATTATAATTTTTGGGGGGTTGGGTTTTGTTTGGTTTGGTTTCTCCTATTTAAATGGACACAAATAAGGAGTTAGGGGAGGGGGTGGGGGGTTTGAAAGGTGGTGAGGGGGGGAGGAGGAATATTATGTTGCCAATGGTACACATGGTCTACACTGGAGCCAGCCTGGTCTGGTAATACAGAGAGTCAACGCTGCCATTGAGTCAACTGTCACACCCTCAACTTCTTGGTGTCAAAGGCCTTTCCAGCAGCCCAGCCCACTAGCGCCTCATCCATCCCCCGCCATTGGCTGCTTCACTGTCGTCTTGGCAACATCGCAAGCCCGGCTAGCTGTCCCCTTTCGATGTTGTGTTGAGTTCTGCTGCTGGTTCCGCAGTGTGTGTGTGTGTGTGTGTTTTATGTACAGTATGACAGGCAACATTTTGATTTGTTTTGAAGTTTCTGGACTGAAGTGGCAGCGAGACCAACACATCCTCTGCACTAAGTGACAGGGCAACACACACTACACACACTCTACACACACACACTACACACACACTACACACACTCTACACACACACACTACACACACTCTACACACACTCTACACACACACACTACACACACTCTACACACACACTACACACACACTACACACACACACTACACACACTCTACACACACACACTACACACACACTACACACACACACACTACACACACACTACACACACTCTACACACACTCTACACACACTCTACACACACACACTACACACACACTACACACACTCTACACACACACACTACACACACACTACACACACACTACACACACTCTACACACACACACTACACACAGACAGACTAAAAAGTGACATAAATAACTCTGACTTTGTTGAACGGGTGACTGTCAACCCCTCAGGGCAAAAGAGACAATTAAGTCATGTAATATCCATCGAGGGGTTTTCCAGCGATATACAGCGGAGACATATGGTAAAGTAACAGGTAATTGGATTACTGTGATTAATATAACTCATCATTTGTAACGTGTTAAGCGTATTAATCACAGTGATAAACGTCCCACACACAGTCTGACAGGACAGGCAAGCTGCTAATCTCTGTCACACACGCAGGGACACATACAAACACACACGCGCACAAGCAAATGTCAGAGTAGTCCTTCTGTGACGGCCTAGAGACAGGTTTTGGACTAACACTCAAAACATCCTCTTTTGTAAAAGACTTTGATCAGATGATGAATATCACAATGATGCAGCACTCCCGGCTGGAGCAAGCTGTGAAACTTGTCCCTGTAGTCTCCAGGCAGACGAAGAGAGACTAGTGTGAGAGGATAAGCACACACACAGGCCTGACATGGAGACAGGCAACCAGAGAGACAGACAGGTAGAGGGACAAACAGATAGACAGGCAAGCAGGCAGGCAGGCGGCAGACAGACAGACAGACAGACAGACAGGTAGACAGACAGGTAGACAGACAGGTAGAGGGACAAACAGATAGACAGGCAGACAGACAGACAGACAGACAGACAGACAGGCAGACAGGCAGGCAGGCAGGCAGACAGACAAACAGGCAGACAGACAGACAGGCAGACAGGGCCCATGGCATTGCCTGCAGACAGAACTCAGAGTGTGTGCTGACACCATAAACCCACACTAGCGCCCCACCTACAGATGGCCAACTTTAAATCTTAATGACCACCTCCATTACAGCCATGACTTCCAACTACTTCCCTGCCGTAAATTAAAGAAAAACATCTCGTTTCACCTCCCCCTCCCCTGCGTAAGTGAATATTTATGGTTTAGCAGAGCACAGAGGAACCGGCAGGAGCTAGCTATCTCCACAACAAACCAGCCGGAATGGATTGTTTCCAGCAGGAGATGGGTCTGGGGCGGCTTGGCAGAAGCAGGCTGCGTTCATGGCCTCCAGCGTTCTGCTGCACTGTGCGGGCCTCCAGAGTGCTGCGGAGACGCCTTGGGAACGCAGCTCAGATCTGCAGAGAGCTTTCTGGAGAACGACTCAACATCTGTCCTGCCTGGGGGGGAGAGCGAGCCTCAGCCAGAGGTGTAGACAACACACACACACACACACACACACATGCACACACAATGACTCACACATGCGTACTGTACACAAACGCACACGCACAAACACACACATGCTCGCACGCACAGAGTGAGAACCACAAGCCTGGCACACACACATATATAGGCGACAGAAATCCATCCTGAAATCTGCCTTCCTGCCTGCATATACAATATGTTCCCGGCACATTAAATGTGTTCTTCTACAGTAGCTCCAATGCCTGTCACAGCGTTGGCCCTGCACACACACACACACACACACACACACAGAGCAAGCAATCTGTATGAAGTGGTACACAAGGCTGTTTTAATGCAGCCACAGAGGTATATAGTACAGATATATGGCCGTCATTCGTGCTTGCATTAATATGAGGCCCGATCCCATCTCTCAGGCAGGAAGTGTATTGGTTGATGGGATCGGGTGATGACGTGGGTCAGCGACAGTAAAAAGGGGAGTGTGAGTAAACATATGATAGTGAAGTCTCTGGGGCACAGTAATATACCCTTCCCGTTTTCAGATCTCCATCCCACCAACCGTGTGTATCTACGGGTCCCCTACTCACACGCACACGCACACACCTCACAGCTCTCTAGAGGCCAGTTATGAGGAACCTGCAAGGCCAGCGGTTTAAAATCCATACCCAGTCCTCCACGCACATACACACCCAGCACCTCTCTTCATATTTGCCCTGGGGCAGAAGCGATGGACAGTTAATCTTAGGGAAGCGGGCTAGTAATCTGAAGGTTGCCAGTTCGATTCCCGGCTGTGCCAGGTGACGTTGTGTCCTTGGGAAAGGCACTTCACCCTACTTGCCTCGGGGGGAATGTCCCTGTACTTACTGTAAGTCCCTCTGGATAAGAGCGTCTGCTAAATGACTAAATGTAAATGTAATCTATCCCCCTACACACACACACACACACACACAGAGCTGGGGTCCTGCCTCCTCCCCAGTGTCTGTCAGCAGGATCTCTGAGCGAGGCAAGCGTATCCCTCTCCATGCCTGCCACAAAGAACAGGCAGATGGAGGAAGAGCATAGCCTTGTCTCTGTCTGTGTGTTTGTGTATCCGTGTCTGGTTATGTGTGCGTGTGTGTGTGTGTGTGTGTGTGTGTGTGTGTGTGTGTCTGTCTGTCTGTCTGTCTGTTTATGTAAGTGTGTGTGTGTGTGTGTGTGTTAATGTGGGTGTATGTCTGTGTGTGTCAATGTGTGTGTGGTGAATGTGAGCAGTCCGGAAAGGACAGGCTGTACGCAAAGTTCCCCTGTCGATGACTGTTTGACTTGATGCACTGTCTCATGTGTTCTCCCTCAGATAGACAGGTGAGAGGGAGAGAGGAGGAAGAAGAGAGGGAAGGAGAGAAGGGGAGGGGGGAGGGGGGAGGGGGGAGGGAAGGAGAGAGGGGGAGGGTGGAGGGAGGGAGATTTGGGAGCGGGAGAAGATGGAGGAATATGGAGAAGCAACAAGAAGAGACAGGTAGAGGAAAACGACAGAAAAAGAGAGAGAGAGAGAGAGAGAGAGAGAGAGAGAGGGGAGGGAGGGAGGGATAATTATACTGGAGGGGGTTTTAATGAAGACAGATGTTGATAAGCATGCACTACTGTGCCACTGCACAGTTGTGTTAGGAGAGAAACAAAATTATTAATAATTATAAAGATTAATATCGATAATTAAACATTGCTATTAATGATTATTCTCCTAATTAGAATCAGCAGGATGCAATATGCTGCTGTGTTAATTCTTACATGCAAATCAGGCTGTGCTCTCTCTCTCTCTCTCTCTCTCTCTCTCTCTGTCTCTCTCTGTCTCTCTCTGTCTCTCTCTTCCTACATCTCTCCTTCCCTCCATCTAAATGAAATCTAGTACAGTCAGGTCTGCTGCTAGCCATGTTGGCAGAAGAACAGGGCCTGGCATGGTGACTGTTCACACGGCACGGAGAAAGGAAATGGATAGAGAGAGAGACAGACAGAGAGAGAGAGCGAGGCAAAGATAGAAACTGAGAGATAAAGACAGACATGGAGTGAGAGAAGGAGTCAAACAGAGAGTGAGAGACAGAGAGACTGACAGAGAGAGATGGAGTGAGACAGAAAGAGAGAGAGGAGAGGGAGGAGAGGATGTGAGAGGGAGCCAATAGGTCTCCTTTCCCTTTAAGCCTGCGTTTTGTGAAGGAAAGCAGAAAGAAACCTGCCGTCGTGAGAGAGAACAGAATGACCTTCAAGGGGATTCGAGGGGGTTTTTAGACCAGTCAAAGAAGACAATGGCATACGTTTCCTCTAAAACAGCACATTAACTCAAATGGGTTGCCTTGAACACTTGAAACAGTCGAAGGTATATGCTAGGTAAGCTTACCGATCTCACCCATCCTTCCTTTAACAGTCTATCTTCCTTGCAGCCTCGTATTCTAGCAGCCTAACCATCTAGCTTAGCATAGCGTTCAAGCACCCTAACAGCCCAGCTTCCAGCATCCTAGCATCCTAACAACCATGTCTTCTAGCAGGCTAGTGTCCTAGCGGCCTAGCAGCGAAGCATTCTAAAGCCCTGGCAGTCTAAGCCACACAGCCAGTTAAGCTGCTCCAGCCTCGGGGCTTGTGGTCAAAGATATAAATCTTCCTGGGTGCAGCTTCACCTCTAACTAACCGCATTTCTGGACAATTTACAGTGGCAGAACCAACCAATAAATGAATCACAGCATGTCCAGAGCGCGTATGTGTGTGTGTATGTATGTATGTGTGTGTGTGGGTGTGTGTGTATGTATGTGTGTGTGTGTGTGTGTGTGTGTGTGTGTGTTTGTGAATATATGCATGTGTGTGTGTGCCCTGAGGTTGCCTTGTAGATATATTGCTGCAAGGTTACGTTCTACTCCACATGGTCATCTTAATCCTCAATTATCAGCGTTGAGGAGAGAGGGAGAGGGAAAAGGGGAGAGAGGGAGAGGGAGAGAGAGAGAGAGAGAGGGAGAAGGGGAGAGAGGGAGAGAGAGGGAGAAGGAGAGGGGGAGAGAGGGAGAGGAAAGTAAAAAGTCACGTCACCCCTGGGGGCTACACAGAGAAGGATTGCAGCTGAAACTCATATAGGTTCCCTGTTCCCTGGCTTAGTGGTCGTCTCATGTCTAAGTCTGTGTTTATGAAGTGATCCTGGGAGGGGATGAGGGGACCAGGCACAGCTCAGCTCACCTGCTCATACAGGGCTTCACATCGCCCTCACAACTGTGAAAATATCTCACTTATCAACAGGTTTACTGCTGCTGCTGCTGCTGGTGGTGGCAGTTGTGTGTGTGTGTTTGTGTGTACCCATGTTGTGTGTGTGTGTGTGTGTGTGTGTGTGTGTGTGTGTGTGCGCGCGTGTTTGAGGAAGAGAGACATGGCCTGTAAGTGTGAGATTACAAACATGTGAGGAGGAGATGGCAAGGGAGTGTGTGAGGAGGAGATGGAGAGAGAGAGAGTGAGTGAGTGAGTGAGTGAGTGAGTGAGGAGGACATGGAGAGAGAGAGAGAGAGAGAGAGAGAGAGAGTGAGTGAGGAGGAGATGGAGAGAGAGAGAGAGAGAGAGAGAGAGAGAGAGTGAGTGAGGAGGACATGGAGAGAGAGAGAGAGAGAGAGAGAGAGAGAGAGAGAGAGAGAGAGAGAGAGAGAGAGAGAGAGAGAGAGAGAGAGAGAGAGAGAGAGTGAGTGAGTGAGGAGGACATGGAGAGAGAGAGAGAGAGAGAGAGAGAGAGAGAGAGAGAGAGAGAGAGAGAGAGAGAGAGAGAGAGAGAGAGAGAGAGAGTGAGGAGGAGATGGAGAGAGAGAGAGAGAGAGAGAGAGAGAGAGAGTGAGGAGGACATGGAGAGAGAGAGAGTGTGTGAGGAGGAGATGGAGAGAGAGAGAGAGTGAGTGAAGAGCACATGGAGAGAGAGAGAGTGAGTGAGTGAAGAGGAGATGGAGAGAGAGAGAGAGAGAGTGTGTGAGGAGGACATGGAGAGACAGAGAGTGAGTGAAGAGGAGATGCAAAGAGAGAGAGTGCCTGTAGGAAACAGCCCAGCTGCAGGAGCAGCAGCTCCGAACAGACCGACTGGCCTCGACACCTCCATCAGAGAACCCTCTCTGACAAGTGTCTGATAAACACAGAGAGACGGGGATGGAGGAAGGGGGGAAGAGAGCGAGAGAGGAAGGGAGGGAGAGAGAGAGGGATGGAGAGAGGAAGGGGGGAAGAGAGCGAGAGAGCGAGAGAGCAAGGGAGGGAGAGAGAGAGGGATGGAGAGAGGAAGGGGGGAAGAGAGCGAGAGAGGAAGGGAGGGAGAGAGAGAGGGATGGAGAGAGGAAGGGGGGAAGAGAGCGATGAGAGCGAGAGAGCAAGGGAGGGAGAGAGAGAGGGATGGAGAGAGGGGGAAGAGAGCGAGAGAGGAAGGGAGGGAGAGAGAGAGGGATGGAGAGAGGAAGGGGGGAAGAGAGCGAGAGAGCGAGAGAGGAAGGGAGGGAGAGAGAGGGATGGAGAGAGGAAGGAGGGAAGAGAGCGACAGGAGGCAGGGGAGAGAGAGGGAATGGGTAGGGGGACAGAAAGATAGAGAAGGAAAGCAGGGAAGGGGGGAGCCGCAGGGTTAGGGAGAAGGGAGAGAGGGCAGGCAGAGTTTAATTATATGATAGAAAGGGGTAGAGAGAATTGTGATTGTGTGATTGCGGTGCCCGTTCGCTAAATGTCACATATTCTTCCTCGCCCTCCTCCTCCTCCTCTGACCATCTGCTGTAAGAGAGCCCGTCGGAAGACAGGGCGCTGACCCCTGTCTCTGTCAGACAATCACGCGCCTCCGCCAGACGCAGGTTATCTGCCCTCTACCAATATGGCGTGTGCCAGTCACCCAGCACCCTACCGTCCAATCAGCTCACAGCGTATGGAGCCTGGTCAACAAGGCCATTTGGCTGTGGGGTGGGGTGGGGTAGGGTGGGGGGGAGCTACCCCCCCCCCCCCCCCCCATCGTCTGAACAGGAAGCCAGTGTTCCTCCACCCTCAGACACATCTTCAGGCTGGGCGGGAGAGGGAAAGCGAGGCTTGGACGTTCTCCACGACCCAACGTCCAAGAGTGAGCGAGTGGAGTGGATTAGCAGTGTGTCGACGAGCTCTCTAGCATGCACGCCACCACACACACACACACACACACACACAATAACGCCATCAACTCCCGAGACCACATGCTGCTAACATAAGACACAACCCCCCCCAAACGTAGACACAAACGCCCTCACGGAAGCGCGCACACGCACACACACACGCACACGGAGCTTGGCTGTGCTCGGTTGTACACGGTAGCATGTTGAGCTGCCCCTGGTATCTTGTGCTGTCCACACGCGCTCTCCCTCCCTGGCTTTGATCCTCTAACACGCCTCGTTTCCAAGGTGTTAAACATGTCCATCTGTTTTCCCCCAGCAACGAGGGGTGGACGCCATACTCACACACACACACGCAGGCGTCTCTCTTCCTCATCCCGGCGAAAACCTTGATCCGCAACCGCCCCATCAGTGGGTTTACGCTGAACACACACACTCGCGCGCGCCCGCGCATGCTCACACACACACACACACACACACACGCCCCAGGAGCAGTGGCGACCGGCGAGATAATCCCTGGCGCCGTGACGGTGACGGATGTGTGTGCACAACGTCCATCCATCCATCTGCCCTCCCGCAACCCCCCCGGCCACTCTCCCCGACCCCCCCCCATGCCCCCCCATGCCCCCCCATCCCCCCACCCCCCTCACTCAACAGCTTACAGCACCTCCTGCCTGACGACAAAATGGATGCTACGGAGGAGGCGGGATGGATAAGGCTGCACACACAAACACACTCATGTACACACACACACACACACACTCACGTAGATAGCATACAAGCACAGATATGCACAGACAAACACAAAACACCCGCTTACGCGTATACTTGCGCAAACGTACGCACGTAGATGGTGTACACACACCCGCGGAAACAGATCAAATCTACGATGAAATGACTCCATGGCACACACACACACACACACCTTGAGGTCCAAGGTCAGTAAATAGTTGTGAGAGGACAGTTGAGAGGGCGGTCTCCTGCTGGCTTCAGACTAATGGAAACAGCATGGCTGGGGAGAACAAGGAAGACCTAGATCACACACACACACACAATACACACACACATACTACAAACACGCACCCTAGAGAACAGTGGATGGATGTCAGGGACAGACAGACATGTCCCGGCCGCCCCCGAGCCTGCCCAGAAGGACATCTGGTGCACTCTCGCTCAGCCCAGATCTAATCTACGCTGGCGTCATGGCAGGGGGGGGGGTTATGTTAGGAAGGGGCAGCCATGAAGAATGGCTTGTTAGGAGGTTCAAATCAAGCGTCTCCACAGATGGCGTGTTGATTGCCCAGAGGTTCTACATGGCTCTCTCTTGGAGCTGTTTGTTCAGTATGCACTGACAGCCAGCATGAGGCTCTAGGTACAGGCCAGCAAGGAAGAGAAAGGGAGAGAGGGATAAAGAAAGAGAGAGAGAAGGAAAGGGAGAGAGGGATAAAGAAAGAGAGAGAAGGAAAGGGAGAGAGAAAGCTAGAGAGAGAGACAGGGTGTGGAACTAATGCTAGCCACTATCAGGGGTATTTGTTTCAGGGAGAGGGAAATTAATAAGCATGAAAAATAATAATCCTAAACAGTGGGCCCTCACACAATGATTAAAGCAACATGGAGTGAACTAGCAGCAACCAACCTAATTATTTCAGGAACAGGGACAGAACAGAGAGACAGGAGGGGGGGGCGACAGAGTAAACAATAAGCCTAATGCTCCTGCAAGGGAAAAACACCTCGTATGCTATTAAACCCACGCTGGCTGCATCTGCTCCAGGTGCACCGTGGGTAATGTAGTCTACCATTGGCGCGCCACACGTCATCCCATCTGCCCCGCGGAGCCGGCGCAGAGTTCCTCCACCGGAGACGTTTATCTGCACGACCTCTGGAGGTAACTGTTGTTGACATGGTTGCTGTGCAGCTCTCTAGACACGCTTTGTCTGTGCTGGTTTACCCAGCATTACATTTACATTTAGTCATTTAGCAGACGCTCTTATCCAGAGCGACTTACAGTAATTACAGGGACATTCCCCCGAGGCAAGTAGGGTGAAGTGCCTTGCCCAAGGACACAACGTCATTTAGCACGGCCGGGAATCGAACCAGCGACCTTCTGATTACTAGCCCGATTCTTTAACCGCTCAGCCACCTGACTTCCTACATTCCCTCTGCGCTGGTCTCCCGCAAGACGACATGTCGGTTTCTGATGCCGAGCTTCTGGGTCTGTAGGCGAGCCAATCAATGTAAATGACATTGACATCTCTTTATGATACCATTGAAAGAGCTCTGTGGACAGCCAATCATGTGATGTGATCTCTACCAATACAGCGAGTGGCAGTAAGCAGCATCCTGCCTCACCACGACACTACGACTCACTACGACCACGCACGGCAACAAGGCCCACCCAGAAGCGCGCCAACACCCCCCCCCCCCCCCCCCCCCCCCCCCGGGCGCATCTTAAAACAATCGTTTGTTTTTGACGTATCGCCCGTGTTCGACGCACGTTGAGGAGGGGCTTGGAGTTGGGCAGAACGCACTGAATCAATCACCTTGACGGAGAGTTCCAGAAGGCACACATCCCGCTGGCAGGAGTCTGTTGAGCGGAGCAGGCTCTTTAGCAGCGGGCCTGGGTCCTGAACCTCTTCCTAGAGCAGGTCAGGGCTGGAGACGTCATAGGTGAGAGAAGATGATGACTATGACTCGCCTCATAAATTCACAACCATTCTGATAATGACTCTGTGACAGCTTAAAGCGCCACTCTCCATTACGGCTTCTGGAGACGTCGAGGCCTCGCACGCACGTCCACCGCACACACACACGCACGGACACACACACACACGCACGTATTGTACAGACACCCCGAAACCCGAGGCGTCACGCACACGCAGACATTTCCGACGCACACACTGACAAGCAACCTCTCTCTCCCACACACACACACACACACACACACACACCGTCTTCCCTCCGGGCCATGCTCCAGTAACATTCAAACCAATGAAGTCAGTAGGCTCTCACACATCCAAAGCCTCTAATGACTGTGTGTGTGTGTGTGTGTGTGTGTACCGCACCAACCAACAAGAAGTAAACCCTCGGAGGAGAGAGTCACCAGACCCCAGCAGGGTGCAAACAGGTGCACCATAATAACGCATGCATGATCATTAGAGGGGTAAAAATGGAAACCGCCAGCGACAGAGGCTAACACCTTCCTACTTTTATAGAGGTCTTCTTCCACTCCTTTGCTGTCTAATTAGCAGGTTAATTAGCAGCTCTGGTTGACAGTGGAGGGTGACATTGCAGACACCAAGAACATTTTTTAACAGTCTGCTCCCAGGGTGATGTCATGGCAGAGATTCAAGAGATTCTAACTCGCTTACCGGTGAAATGAAAACAGAAAGTGCACATGACATAGATGCACGTGCAAAAACACAGCCACACACACCCAAGTTCTGAAAGGTTCAATCAGCTTACCCTCCCTCCCTACTCTCTCTCCCCCACCCTCCCTCCCTACTCTCTCTCCCCCACCCTCCCTCCCTACTCTCTCTTCCCCACCCTCCCTTCCTACTCTCTCTGGATCCAAATCGAGACAAAACTCAAAACCTCATCCACAACATCCTTCTTCCTTGCGGTGCTGCCCTGAGGCCTTCAGTCTCAGTAGGACCCCAAGGAGATATCTTCTAACTTGGGCAGCAGCCACTGCAGAACCCAGCCAGACTGGTCAGTTGTGTACCACACTTACCTGGTCAGGCCGAACAGGTCTTCACCAAAACCACAACCGGTTCGAAAGCTGATTTTTCTCAACCCAAGGTCCGCCAACACTCGCAAACCAGTAAACATTTATTACAAGCAGACATCAGAAGAGAATATCTTCGCTGCGGTCACCCTCATCCTCGCCATCATCATCTCCACGATCAACACCATTGTCATCTGCGCCATTATCACCATCATCATAATCATCATCTCCATCCTCACCGTCATCCTCCTCACGGGGCTCGTCATCAAAGGAAAGGAAATCGTCACACTCGGGGGGGGGGGGGGCACAGCCTCCCTCAAATCAACACTCCGTCACGTTTTCAGCGTGAGACATTCTACGACGAGCGGACTTACGAGTCCACTCGTCACCTCTGCCCTGCGTTCAGCAGCACGTCCCGGAGGACACGCCTGCTTGGGCGCGGCGGCTGTGCGATCCATGACTCGGCGCCGGCACGCCGCACTCACGCCCAGTGGAGACGAGCAGACAGGAAGTGAGGTCGGAGGGGGGTCCTTACCGAGCACGCCCAGGCGGTAGTTGACGGTGATGACGATGACGTTGCCGTAGCTGGCGAGGATGCTGCCGTCGAACAGGTTGGCCGTGCCTTCCATGTAGGAGCCGCCGTGGATGAACACCATCACGGGTTTGGGGCTCCCGCTCTCTCGGATGTCTGGGGGGGAGAGGAAGAGAGAGGGGCAGGGAAGGGAGAGAGAGGGGAGGGGGGGAAGAGGGAGAGAGAGAGGGGGGGAGGGGGGGAGACTGATAAGAGGACAAACTCCACCTGACGGCTAGAGATGCAATTTGAACTGTTGACACTTGGGTGTTTTTTTCTTCTTTTCTTTTTTTTCCCTTTATTTCTTATTTACTTTTGTCACATTGACTTTGCCTCATTTCGAGACTATTTCTCAGCTTTAGACGTCAGAACGCTCATTTCTTACATGACAACTATGACATGTTCCCGGTGATTGAAAAATCTAATATAATCTTGTTTTTAATTTGCAAGAGATTTGATGGACTCCGGTTTAATTTTATTTTTTAAATGTTTTACCCCAATGAACTGTCAAATGTTAAAGCGGTGATTCAAACTGGCATTCAATCTCTGTGTGAGAGCTTGGCTTAATAGATTGTGCGGAAAATCCAATAAATAAGAAACATAACTTAGATGTATTCATGGAAAACATCATCGAAGAGGGAAAAGTTTTAATTTAATCTCAAGTACCAATTTAAAACAGACACAAAACACAGCCTGCAAAGTGTTATGGTCAATAAGCCTCAAATAACTCTATCAACACCTATATTTACCATATACGGCTCGAGCGCAGTCTAGCTTTATAGCTATATACAGGAGGTGTGTGTGCGTGTGTGTGTGTGTGTGTGTGTGTGAGCAGACAAAAGTAAACATGATAAAATAAAGAAGTTGGGTTAGGTTAAGATAGTCTAATCTTATCATTATATACTGCCCTAGCATTTGTTTCCACTTATTTAAGTGCCTCCACGACCTCACTTCCTGTGGCCTAAAGGAGAGTCTGCAGGCTCGCTCCCTTTCCTAAACAAGTCACCATACCCACATCCGGGCCTGGCGCTTAAGGAGGACTGTGAGTGTGTGTGTGTGAGTGTGTGTGAGTGAGTGACAGTGTGTGAGTGTGTGTGAGTGTGTGTGCTTGTGTGTGTGAGAGTGTGTGAGTGTGTGTGTGTGAGTGTGTGTGCTTGTGTGTGAGTGTGTGTGAGAGTGTGTGAGTGTGTGTGTGTGAGTGTGTGTGCGTGAGAGTGTGTGAGTGAGAGTGTGTGAGTGAGAGTGTGTGAGTGAGAGTGTGTGAGTGAGAGTGTGTGAGTGTGTGTGCTTGTGTGTGAGTGTGAGTGAGAGTGTGTGAGTGTGCTTGTGTTGACCCCCCCCCCATGGATAAGACAGATGTTTCATTAAAGCTATACTCGATATCCAGTTAGATGAGCTCCTCCATCCTGTATCGATATTCAGGCGACGACTAGCCAGAGATCGCGCTTCTTAGGGAAGAACGAATTACCCAGCGAGAGAAAGGAATCATGTCCAAATAGTCCTTGTGGCGTCTGGTTCAGAGAAACGGTCTCTCTAAATAGACACGGCCAGGCCTCATCTCTCTCGATGGGTGCGTGCTTATCCTCGGTGCTCTGAGGGGGTGATGAGGACTTGTCTGGCCAGGCTGGAGTGGCTGAGGAGGCTTGTGGGAGGGGTCTAATGGATGTGCATATCAATTAGTGTCGTGTTTTCTTTGGGGGAGGACGATGTCTCCATAAAGAGCGTCGGATGTCAACGGCGCCGTCTCTCTCTCCCGCTCTCTCCCCCTCTCTCGCCCTCTCTCGCCCATTATCGTGACGTCTTCCTCCCGCCTCTCGTTGCCTCCCTCGCTCCCCGTCTCCGCCTTCCGGACCCTTCGGGGAGGGCGTTGCGTCCTCAAGGACGGAGGGGGAGGTGGAAGCTAGAATCTCTTTCATCTTCTCCTTCTCCTTTTACGGCGCCATCAGTCTCATGTCATGGAAGAGGCCTGGCTGCTTCTTCTCGCTGTGCGTGTCTGTGTGTGTGTGTTTGAGATTGTACACAAGAGAATAGGGTCATGGAAGGACAGCAGATGATAAGAGAGAAAGGCAGAGAAGATGGAGAGAATGAAACGGTGAGAGATGCTAAAGGGAACCCAGGAGAGTCCTGAGCTTTTCTCTCCGAATGACATAACAGGATTTAAAAATATCTTGTTAAGGACAACATGCTGTACAATTAGTCGGGCATATACTATAGTATATGCTCATGAAAGGGCATATACTAAAAATATGTTTGAGTGCGTAATGTAGCCTCTCAGAGGAAAGGAAAGGTGGAGAAAGTCAATGTGTGAGTGACTGTGTGCGCGTTCCTGTGTGTGCGTGTAAAGGGGAGTCTAAAGGGAAAAGTATGCGGATCTCTCGTCTCTGCCAATACCAACAGGAGATTAAAGCAACACACATCTGCTCGGTGTGTGTGTGTGTGTTTGTGTGTGTGTGTGTGTGCGTTCATTCGTGTGTGTCGGTGTGCTTTCTCATTACATCACAGTCCTCCTCTTGTCCTTTATGCGAGGGGCTCTTTTGTTCCCTCCATCACAGCAGGCCGCACGGAGCATGTGCACAGAATTCCTCTTTGGAAGGATTCCAGAAGCTTCCGACAATAAAGGTCAAAAGATTGGAAAACAGCATTTCTAATATGAGCGGCGGGATCAGGGCCGTTCGTGCCGTGTGCCACTTCTGACAGTAAATACAATTATGCTTTTTGTTGGGGAGCACAGGGTAGAGAGCTCCGCTGATTAAGCCCTGGGAAGGTTACGGGGCGTTGTTTACCTACAACAAAGCAGCAAGTTGGAGGTAGAGTGATCATGTGACGTAGGGGTGGAGTACAGTGCTCATGGGAAGGCCGTTGGAGACAGACTGCTGGGTGAGGGAGTTGATTTCCCAAACAGGTGAGTCGTGGCAGCAAGGGATCTCTTTTTCATTGATCTACTGAACCCGATATGGAGCCCATTCTTCACTGGCTTGGATGATCCTACAAAACCAGCACATTGTCTCCATACCAACCATTGCCATAGTCTTAACCCACTCCCCCCCACCCCCACCCAGATCACAACTCAACTGATCAGACTGGAGCCTCCGAAGGATTCCATGCATCCGAATGTCGGAGGAATAAAGGAATTATAAAATCCCAGATGTCCTCAGCGGAGTAAAGATGTTTCTTCCTGGTCTCCAGAGTCGACACGGGGTCAGCGTTAAGCATTTGAAGACAGCTGCGGAGACAAGCAGCCAATTGGGCCTGGGGACATTTCAGTGACAGGCCTCAGTGTGTATGCTGCCTCGCAGCATATTGTCTTCTATATTAAAGAGGATTAGTTCCCTGCCCCCGGATTCTTTATCTAGTTAATACTTGAGGCTGGCTGGGATTTCACTGCATCCGTGTGTGTTTCTTTCTCTAATCTTTTAATGTGTGTGTGCGTGTGTGTGTGTCCTTGTGTGTGTGTGTGTGTGTGTATGCGCGCACTCAAGATATGGCGTGCAGCAGATCAAAGATAGCTGTCGTATTCTAGAGTTTAGGTTGGTGTAATTGCTGTCTCTTCCTGGAGATTATACAGGAGCTCTGCCCTATCAAGACTGTAGCTCTGTCAACAGGCAGAAAAGTTCTTTTTTGTGGGGGATGACTTAATTTAGGGCTTAAATAAAGAAATAAATGTTATCCCAGGTTTATATTGGGCTGCTTGGTCTCGCTATTGCACATTTCTTTGTTGATACTAATCCCTTGGTTGTTAGTGTTGTGCCATAGCACTCTGGAAAGAAAGTAAAATATTGATTGAAATGGACTTGATGCTTCGGGGAATCGATGCGATCGATATTTATTTCGAATCCAGGAACATGTAGCCTATTCATGTAAGAAACGCAGCGGTTCTGACTCAGCGGATGTTGACTAGCTGTTAGTATAGATTTAAATGTATTATATATCGGGTTGAAATAGTTCTTTTTTTGAAAAAGGAGACGAGTTGAAAAAAAACATGCAAAATATGTGTTAAGATCTGACAAAGGGTTAATAGTTACGATATTTTTTGTGGGTGGGATGCAACATGTAAAAACTAAACAGAACGGAAAAATAATAGATTTCAAGCAAAACCTACGTTAGCTAGATTATTAAACATTATTAAGAATGCCGTAGATGACAGGAGACATGTAAACATACTCTTAAAACATCAAGCCAAAAAGGACAAAACACATCCAGCCAAAAAATTACCAAGAGTGAAAAAAAAAACGGAAAATCTCCACTTTCAAAAAAAAGGACAAGAAATTTAAGAAAAACAAAGAGGTAAAAAAAAAGAGTTTTTTTTTTCTTGTCATGCAAATCAGTTTGGCATCAAAAAAATACCTTCATCCTCAGGCCGGTCACTATCACCTAAATCATCACTCTGTTTCTTTGTAAGAGGACCTAGACCAAAAAGGAAGAAGATGGAGCAGACAGATACACACACAAGAACATACATATCTTCAGAAGAAACCAAACGCTCTCAAAAGACACAAAGATCTGATAAACGTTCCCCTTTGGTAAAAATACTCAGTTGGCAGACTGGAAAGGGAGACAGCGTTAGCTTTAAGATGCCTGTCAGGGCCTTTGTGGCTATGCTATGACATCGTATGCAGGGATCATGTTCCTAAGCAAAAGAGCAAGAAAAGAGGAAATATTTCAAAAATTTAGGAAAACACGATTTCCCCCACAAGCGTTGTGGTTGAACCTTGTCAGAGTCAAGGTCTAAGACTGAATACCAAATCAACCCTCAGGTTAAGTTCAGTAAGACAAGAAATGGGATGTCAGTAAATACAACCGAACACCAATTGTAATCAAAATCCCTTCAACCGAAAATGCTCAAATAAACTCAGTCATAAAGTCACAAAAGTCACGTCACAGTATTTAATGTGGAGGAGAATATTCATGGGCAGCATTGCCAGTGACCAATCCCTCTGCCTTATTTTCACACAGCATGTGTGGAGACGAACGGTAGAGTAGGTTTTGTGGGGGCGGAGTGTTACATTATGTTCCAGTGAGTAGCTAGACCACAACGGAGCATGGGCAGAATACTCAGGGCTGAGTCAGCCATGGGGGCGGGCGGTCAAACAGACTGACGGACAGGGGGGGTGGAGGGAGGAGGCGGGGGGTGGTAAGGAGAGAAACAGACATAGATGGGG
>NC_085041.1:3632257-3642257 GCF_963692335.1 Osmerus eperlanus
CTTCCTTTTTCACGTCATTTGAAAAGGACTTGGACATTTTTTTAATGTCCATTATCGATCCATGGGTCACAAATGAATCAAATTCAATATCTTCAGATCTAACTCCCACCAAGGGAAGACTGCGCTGAATGTGGCATCCCCATTTATTCAGCAGACCTCCACTGATCTACTCAGTGCGGAATAAGTGAGAATGGCACAAGGCGTTCTTGCCACTGGAGGTCTTTCGAACCACTGTGTTGTATGCAAAATCAATCGCCATGACTACAGATATGAAGGGACAAACAATATCGACGGAACGGGAGATGGATGAAAAGAAGCGACAGCGCGAGAATGTGGATGAGAGAGAGAGAGAGAGAGAGAGAGAGAGATAGAGAGAGAGAGCGCAAGAGAGAGAGAGAGAGAGAGAGAGACACCAGTGCTCTATCTGTTACTGTGAGATTGATGACCGAGGTGAAGGACATGAAGACTCATATCATCCACGACAGCTGTCTGTCTGTCTGCCAGCAACACTGTTGCTGTCACCTGTCTGTCAGGCAGTCAGCATCACACAGTGTTAACCCGTCTGTCTGTCTGTCTGTCTGTGTGCCTGTCTGTCCAGTGTCACCTTCACCCTCACCACCACCCCCGACACCCTCACCCCCACACCCACACCCCCTTACTTAGACAAACAAGGAAAGTCTGATGTAAAGTAATCAGCAACCATGGGTGATATTCTCATAATTACGAGAGCTCTGTGAGATTTAGACCAGGTGTCACAGGGAACCAGATGTATTTGAGACAAACAGGTTTTCTTATTGTGATGCAACAACTGTCGAACATTAGTCATACTTCCTCTTTTTTTACAACATGAATGAAAAATGATTGCAATCAGCCTTTGAGGGAGTGTATAACAAGGCCCCCATTTGCAGCCGTCTTTCCGTCTTGCTCAATCAAAAGAGCAAACTTGAGACCAACTAGCCTCACAATTTGCTATTGTATTTGCAGCAAAAATAAACACCCCTCTCAACCTAGAAATCGAGTTGCAAACTATTTGGGGGTTTGTTTGTTTCGCTCTCTTAGAAGCCCCAGGCCCCGTCACAAATACATTCAGGGTTGGAAAGCAGTTGCTGCGTCAGGTTAACTTAACCGAGTGCTCATTAAGTTTTTCATGTTGCTTCTATTCAAGCGGTCTCAGGGTGTTCTATATCCACCGGCTCGATGGCCAAACGAGCTCGTTAGCGCGTGGAACTTATCGATTGCCGATTCACCATGGAGACACCCACGTACGCACACACAACTGACCAACACAATCAATCATGAAAAACTATAAGGTCTTATAGAATCCAAGAGCCAGATATATGCCCAGCCTGCAATGATACTGTATACTGCACAGGTTGTAGCATTCATACAAACTACTGTTGGTGTCTGTAGTCAATTGCCTGTGTGGAGTTGGTTTCCAGAGTTTCAAAGTTCATAACCATTACATAACTGTAGTTAATGCAGTATGTGGCATTAAATATTTAACTGGGCACACCCATACACGCATGGTAATTTGTAACTCTGTTCTTCTGTTTTAGGTGGAGTAGAAAAGTCAGCTTGTATCCTTTCTTTATCTCCTGCCACATTCATGTTTGTCATGTGGGATGTATTACGTTCATCACAGACTTCAAACTGCTTTGAGGTGCGTGCCCCTCTGAAATATCATGTCTTTATTCCAGAAGGCACCTCAGATTCCATCTCATGGTCCTCTCTGAAATATTGGTGGCATTATAGAGATACAGCAGAGTTCAACCTCACACTATCTCATTCAAAAGCAAGGAGGGGCCTAATCTTTGGATTGGGGGAGCACAAACGAAACATGACACAGAATCATAATAATCTGGATTAACTGTTAACGAAAGCCACCGACGAGACAGCACGCACTAAACCCAGCCGTGATGTGTCTGCTGGGGCAGGGCTACGCCGGTGTCAGCCAAGATATGTGAAGTCTGCATTTATCATACCTGTTGGGGAATGAGCTGTGTTCCTGGGAGATGGCAGATTGCTCAGCTACCCACCCAGATACATGCAGTACTCGGTAACCAGGAACATATCTACAAGTAATGTCACAAAGGACTTTACAGTTACCCACAGATCCGCACCAACAAGCAACCTAAACCCGAAAGTAAATACGCTCCACAAAAACATAACACGCGGGCAAGAAACTACAACCTCTGTCGCAGTACACAACCAAAGCAGTTCACACAGCAAGTGAGGTCCTGTTTACACTTCGGAACAAGGTCTACTGAGACTCTGGAAGAGTGTGGTCAGTTACTTCACCAGAGAAGGCCCTTTGGAAAGAACCATGAGTTTCCACCCGCACATGCGAGCTAGCCCCAGCCAGACTCCAGAGGCCAGAGGCCTGAGGCTGTCCCCGACTGTACGGCATATGGTAGCGATCAGCCCCCTTCTAAACACACGGCTGTCCCGCTCCTCCGGTCTGACCCAGCACTGCCCTGTCATCCACGCTCCGCTCCCCGGCCCCACTGACAGCCGGAGAGGGAACGTCCTTGACTTGTGGCGCGTGGACGAGACTGCAAGAGGGTGGAGGCGGCGGCTTGCGTCTCCGACGTTTTGCTCGACGACAATTACCACCGATTTACCCACAACGCACTGGAGTGGTCCCTGGGGAGTTCGGCGTCGCTTCTATTTTTACCAAGCGGTGTCTCAGACACCCGGTCGTCTCCCGTCCTCAGGCAAAGCTTTTCCGACGTTGTTTAACGAGGGTTAATCTCTGCTAACTGGCGGGATTCTAACCCAGGGAACTGATTTCCTGGAAGACAGCGTTAGCACGGTATTTCGGGACTTCAAACCCTGCCGGATGACATGAAATTCCCCCCCGGACCCCAGAAGACCAACCCTTTCCCACCTGCAAGCTGTGTTTTGGTGGGGTGTTAATAATTGAGGTGGCAGCCTTGGGAGTAAACCTCTTCAGTAAAGCTGTACTGACTGGTCTCTTTTCCTACACCTCTCTGGCCTGATCTCAGCGGAGAGAAGATGCAGAGTAAAGATCAGCATCAAAGACTGCTTTCTTATTTTCCCCCCTCGCAGAAATAATTCGGCATGAAAACGACGGCATGAATATTTCATCAAGTTCCGCCCACCACGGCTCCATGTTTTTTTACCTAATGAATCGAGACTCGAACATGGCACATGCACCAACTTATATTTACGGGATATATTTCTACCCGTGCATCCGTGGCTCTGACACACCACGCTAGGTGTGTGTTCCTTTGTGTGTGTGTGTGTGTGTGTGTGTGTGCAGGGATTCCGTCATACGTGCGACTAATTTGGAAATTGTAACAGCAGGAAGCCTTCATAAATATTACATTTCAGCAAAATGCTTGACATTCCAATACCTCATTGTGACATGGAGCCTCGACTCGGACGATGCTTCCAAATATCATAGTCAATGAAGCAGCTAGGGGTGTGAGCGGGTGTGCGCTAACCCCTCCCCCCCACCCCGCCCCGCCTCCCAGAGGAGTCAGAAATGTCAGCTTCACTTCATGTGAAGGCCAAACCAGAGCTCATTTAAAGCTTGTGACAGGGACAGGAGACGATTGGAACAATGCAGACCAAGGGTAGAGGCTAACTACCTTACCATGTATGTGCGTGTGCGTGTGTGTGACTGTGTGTGAGTGTGTGTGTGTGGCTACGTGTGTGTCCACACAAGAGGGTTTCATTATGCCAGCTGTCACTGTGGTAACAAAGAGACACAGAAAATGGCAGGGAAGATAATGAGCTCTCTTCCTGTTGAGGGCGAAGGTGGGCAGTGGATCGCACCGTGTGAGGGGCCGGCGGGGGCCTGGGGGGTGAGGGGCGAATCTGTTAAGGATCAACTCAAAAACTGAGGACGTTTCAACCCTCCACACTGTCAAGTGTTTCCCTCTTATTAGGAATTGAAAAAGTTTCCAAACTTAGCATACACACACACACAATATATATATATATTTATATTTATATATGTATATTCCAGGCTTGCAAGTTCAGATTTAACAGAATACATGTTTCTTTCGCAAACAGTCTGAGTCTGCGTGGATAGGACTGCTGGTGCAAGGTCTCATCATGTGGCCTGCTTTGGATAGAAGACCAAACAAGAGCCATCAACGCTACGCTAATACCCTTCAATCAATCCACCCAAAGGGAAGCTCAAAACACAGCCTCCTTTGAGCCCCATCATTTATTCAACATTAATATGACTTTCTGCATGATCCTCTCACATATTCTTTCTGTATCTGACAGCTACACATATGCAGCCCGCACAAATTGCTGTCGGTTTCCTTTGCTCACAACCTGAGGTCTTTCATGTGGAGTAGGCGGTTCCTAGGGATTTAACTCAGGATCCAGTCGCAGCTAGTTCTGACAGTCAGTTTGCGTGTCCCCGGCCTTCTCTTATCTGTCTTTTGTCTCTCTCTCTCGGTCTCGGCCGCTGTTGTCTTCCACTCTCTGGACCTCGGATGATCCCTCCCTCCCTCGCTCCCTCGCTCCCCAGAGACATCACTCTCTCCTCTCTCCTGCGACAGCTCACGGTGACTTCTGTACAGATCTCTGTTGCATGTTGACACCTGTGTCTGGGTATCGAGATCATCAGAGGTGCACGGTGTCTCTCTCTCTTTTCGAATGTGTGTGTATTTGTCTGCGTGTGTGTGTGTATTTGTGTGCGTGTGTGTGTGTGTGTGTGTGTGTGTGTGTGTGAGAGAGAGCGCTTGATCTGCGAGGTTCTGACACCAGAGGGACCGCTGGGGCTTGCGCTGCATCTTGCTGACACGGTCCAGAGCAAGTCACTGAGCCTGGCCCCCACCAGTGTGTGTGTGTATAAGGGGGGGGCATGGGAGGGGGGAAGCGGGATGGGATGGGGGGCGGGATGGGAGGGGGGGTGGGATGGGAGGGGGGTTGGATGTTCAAAGCAGCAATGGGACAGCAAACGGGATCATTTGCGCCCATATTTCTATTTTCAAATCATTTCAATTTCAAGCGTCACATTACCATGCGGCTGGGATGAAAGTACAGAGGGGGTGGGGGGGGGGGGGGGGCCGCAGTGCGCTCCGCGTTCCCCCCACGTTCCCAGACGACAACTCTCCAACATCCTCAGCGTCCTTGGCCCTCCAACAGCTTGTCAGCAGAATCAGACATCAGCTCTCCTTATCTGTTCTACCAATCCTCACCCTGCCAGTATGTCTGTCTCTCTCTGTCTGTCTGTCTGTCTGTCCTGTGCCCGTCTGTCTATGTGGCTGACTGTCTGCATGTCTGTCTCTGTCCATCTGTCTATCTCCCTGCCTCCCTACCTGTCTGTTCCTGTTAATCTACATGTCTGTCTGTCTGTCGGCCTCTTTCTTTCATTCTTTCTTTCTCCCTCTCTCTCTCTCTTTGCTTGCAGTGTGTGCCACAGATGCCTTTGATACAGAGATGCAAATTACACATTTAGCTTTTAATCAATATTTCATCTCCACAGCACTGTGTACATCCCATAGTAACTCACAGAGAAATTAACTGTTACCAAGGGAACCCCTGTAGGACTGCTGATATGGCCTTTCCTCAAAGAGGAAGAGGAATGGATTCTTTTTTAAGAAAAGCCGCATGAGAGTTAAATGCCACTGAGCCTTAGAAGTTGTGTTATTTGACAGATCATCTTCGCTAATATTATGAACCTCAATAAAGGGAAAATGAATCGCAATGTTTTCGATCTTTACAGAAATCCGTTATTTCAGGACGATTAAACCAGTAAAGTAAAAAAGATATATTTCTGAATATTGTTTAGTAGGCAAATCCAAACTCTAAACAGATGGGGTGTTTCCTTCTATAATCCACAGATGAGTGAAAACACCAGACTGCCCTACATAGTGCAGTGCCTCTGTGATAGTTGTGGGATGAAAAATGGATGACTACAAGTGACCCATTATACTCTCCAGCAGACGGAAATTGTATCCATCATCCAAAGTACCACAGAATCACAACTGATCAAAGCGAAAGTTTAAACCCTGTCGCCACACTTACAAGAAAAGCCTCTAAGCGAAAGAGAAGATGAATGTGAGTCGAGAAGGTTGAAAGAGGAGCGTACCTCCTCACGGTGGAGACTGATGCGTTAGTAAACCAAAGCAGGGAAACACCCAAAGGTGATTTTTATATCAATATCTCCTGCTGCAAAGAAGAAGAAAAAAATCCACCAAAACGAGATACAAAGATAAAACAAGCCAAAATAGAAATGGAGACGCTTCAGACGAAAGATAAGATAAAGAGATTTCCTTATGAGGAGGGCAAAAAAAGCTGTCGGATTTGGATAGCATTCAACATGCTCTCTTCTAATCTCTTCTACAGTTGCGTTCTTACTAGCGGCGAAAACAAAAAACAAACAAGACGTTCCCTGGCGTTCCACAACAGCGAGGGGTTACGGAGAAGAGAAGCGAGCGAATGCTGTCAGCGTTGGCTTGTAAAGAATGAAGCCAATTGAGAAAGTATAACAGTATGCTAATTGCTCATCAAAGACTTTTGTTCCGGAAGTTTTATCCCCAGAGTGGGCTGACTGAGCCATATTTCACCTAGCTGCTCAGGACTACAGCTGGAATTAAGACAGCAGCCAAAATCCGCAATTGAATGTAAATAAAAAGTATCAAAGTATCAACTGTCTCGACGCTAACAAAAATGCAGCACTATGAACTTTTATTGTGGAGAGCACAGAAAAGAGTGAAACTTTATTGTTGCGCTGGTCAAATCTGATGTGAAATTTGTCTCCCGCAGAAACACACCCAGTACCTACGCCGTCTTGGCAGTGAGGGGGTCGCGATCGACCGGACAAAGCTTGTGTACAGCGTAGCAAGGAGAAGTCGCTGAGTGGAGTTAGACGGACCCACAAGAGCCACTGGTGTCTCCGCCTCTGCCGAGTTTCACTGTTCAGAATTCTACAGTGCAGCATAAAGCCCGATCAATGGCCTCCATTTGCAGATCACTCATTGACATCAGCACCCAAGCCTGGCTAATTGATCTCCTCCTCCCCTGTTTTAAAGCTAATGAGCACATCTCAGTATCATCACACTACTGCCGACACCCCCAGCTGTGACACCCCCCAGCTTGTCACCCCCAGCTTGACCCCCGCCACCCCATCCCCCCTCCCCCCACCACCACCCCTCCAAAACAAACCCTGGTCTGGTGTTGGAGTGGCTGGCTGAACCACACAGACATCCACACTGTGTGATGAATCATCTTCGATTACTGATTCGGTCTGAGACATTAAGAGGATGAGAGAGAGAGGGAGAGAGAAAAAGAGTAATTAATGTTCTATGCATGAATAGCATTAATTGAGAGTAACTCATGAAAAAAATGGAGGGACTTCCTGGACCATAGGAAGGAAGATCTAAGTTCTCATGCATGGTTATACCCTTGCAAGTCTTTATCAGCAGCTAGCTAGCTAGCGGCAAGGTTTCAGCAGGGATTAATGGCGGTGCGCTACGCACAGACACTGACATCTGCACAGACATATTGCACAGTGAATCAAGGCCCACTTCAGCTGTGGCAGGAAGCATGTCATTCTTATCTGATCCTCCATATGGAGGTGACACACACAAACGCACGCACACACACCCGCACACTCACGACCACAGACACACACAAACCCTCTCCCACCCACACACCCACACATGCCCATACACACAAGTCCATACACACGCACACATGTACACACCCTCACGAACGCACACACACACTCACTCTAACAGTCAAAATAGCAAGTCCCCCTGCCAGCTCCAAATTCATTTCAGATCCATTTGGTGTTGCCTTCCCCTGGATAAATATGTAGACAGAACGTGGTTCCATGTCCCCTCACTGACAAACCCAACATGGTGGAGACAGATAAAGGATTTGGCAGGGAAACGGAGAGGAGAGGTGGTGAAAATAGATACTGAATGGAACGAGAGAAAGAAGGGTGTGTGCGTGAGAGAGAGAGAGAGAGAGAGAGAGAGAGAGAGAGAGAGAGAGAGAGAGAGAGAGAGAGAGAGAGAGAGAGGAGAGAGAGAGAGAGAGAGAGAGAGAGAGAGAGAGAGAGAGCGGGAGGTGGAAACACCAAAGCGAGAGAGGGAGGGGAAAGGGAACGGAGGAGGGGGGAAACTGAGAGCAGACGGACCCTAGCATAAGAGCCCTGGAAGTGTTGGGAACCCTGCTCACTCTTTGGAGAATGATCGGGCTGAACGCCCACATATCTCTACCCTGGGAGGGGTAATGAACTAGTAAATTAGACTCAGAGCTTTAATTAGTATCAAAGTATGAAGCACACCCATTAATCTGCAATCCCCTTTCTTTCCATCTCTCGCTTTCTCTCTCTGTCACACACACTCTTTTTCTCTCACACAGACATACAGTACACTCTTATTTTCTCTCTCTCGGTCTCTCTCGGTCTCTCTCGGTCTCTCTCGGTCTCTCTCGGTCTCTCTCGGTCTCTCTCGTCTCTCTCGGTCTCTCTCTCTCTCTCTCTCTCTCTCTCTCTCTCTCTCTCTCTCTCTCTCTCTCTCTCTCTCATCTCTCTCTCTCTCTCTCTCTCTCTCTCTCTCTCTCTCTCTCTCTCTCTCTCTCTCTCTCTCTCTTCTCTCTCTCTCTCTCTCTCTCAATCACTCTCGATGACTCGAAAAGCAGTGGCCAATGAAAGACAAAGAGAAAATGGATATGGATTTTCTCACGCAAGGCACCGACGGAGATGATTAAGTAGTTCATCACGCGAAAATATAGAATTCTTCCCAGCAAGACATCGACCTGTCCTATAGATACATTAAAAATCTGGCAGGAAATCGTTGAGCACACACTCCACTATGGATCGCCAACACTGCGAAGGATGATCAGTCTAGGTGTGTGTGGGTGTCTGCGTGGCAACCCTGACGAGAGTCCCCCTCTTCCTAGTTCCCCTCCCTGTCCCACCCAGCTCTCTACCCAATTATGTCCTCGCGGAATCCCACCCATGACATCAACCAAGTACAAATGATGACCGATATCCTCTACACCACCCTGGTGGCTCTCTGAGCTGGATCTATATGGAGCATGAGGAGGCGAAGGTACATGGTTCAACAGACGTGTGTGAAGAACCAAAGAGCCAGGCGGAGGGGCAGATGGCTGAGTGCGTCTTTCCCTTCCCCCCCCCCCCCCCCCCCCCAAGGGAGGGAGGAGCGAGCTCGTGACTGGCTGTCGCGGGGGCGAATGGCGAGCTCCGCCCCATCTGAAAGGCGGGACACGAGGGAGGGAGGGTCACTCGGAGGAAGCGTCTGAAGCGTCTGGTGGGTCGTTGTTTTGATCTCGAGTCGACTCTGTGGACCCGTGGAGTGGGTTTAACCCCGACAAGATGTGCCATTTAAAATGTCAAGCTGAACCAGAAGGGAAAAAGGAGAGGAGGAGGATAGAAAGACAGAGATGGAGTGAAGACGGAAGGGGAGTGGAGAGGAGGCTAGTTGGGCGGGCAGACGGAGGGACGCAGATATATAGGTAGAGGACAAAGACGAGACAGATAGGTGAAAAGACTCAACAGAAGAAGGACGAGAGACAGAGAGAGAGAGAGAGAGAGAGAGAGAGAGAGAGAGAGAGAGAGAGAGAGAGAGAGAGAGAGAGAAAGAGAGAGAGAGCCAAGGGACAGAGAGGACATATGTTAGCCATCTGAATGTGAGAGCGCTTGGCCAGTACATCCTCCATGTCCCTGGGCAGAGAGGAGCGGGCCGTGCCCGACACACGGCTCATCTCTTCCGTCCATTAGAACGGCCTCAGAGGAGGAGAGGGATGAGGGGAGGGATGAGGGGAGGGATGAGGGGAGGGATGAAGGAGGGATGAAGGGAGGGAGATGGAGGAGAAAATGGAGGGGGAGGTTTTTATAGGTGTGGTGGTATGTTGGGGTATTCGTGTTTGCCCCAAGAGAGATCACTACTGGTCATTACTTTCACACCTGGCATTCAGGTGCAGGTAAGATACCGGTTTCCATGGCAGCCCTCTGTTCAGCCCACGCACTTTTTTATTATCC
>NC_085041.1:3644757-3661718 GCF_963692335.1 Osmerus eperlanus
GTTTGTGTGTGCGGGCGGTGCATATAGGGTGCACCTCAATAACAAGGCTCCTAGTATGAACACACACACACACCATCTCAGTCGTCACGGCAACCGAGTGGAGGGTGAATCGCCGTGGCGATTGCCCCGGGACGTGTCGTGCATGGGAATGTCAGAGTCTTGCTGTGACAGTGATGCACACGCATGGACACACACACACACACAAACACACTTTTATTTTATTTTAATTAAGAAGGAAGGAGGAAGAACCTTGTAAAACAGGTCACCCATTGTCCATTCACTCTGCTGGATCTAAAACACACACACACTTATATTCATCTTCCGTTTGCGGAATCTATTAATCTATCCATTCGGCCCTGCCCTGACACGACAGCCAGCCAATAAGATGAAGTCTTTATCGTGGGCGGAGGACTTCCTTGTGGGGTCAGTTGTTCCTCCTGGACGGGTGCAGCGGGACAAGATGGAGGTCAGCCTCGCCCTGTCTGACGTCTGTTCCTACAGAGGTTACGCTAATGGTGTGTGTCTGCCCTTTCATGTTTCCTCTCACACAAACCCGCCAGATGAAGGGAATGTGCTACATCTGCAGAAAAACCAGAGAGAGAGAGAGAGAGATGGAGGCAAGGGAGGGTCTTTTGTTCTCCTTCACCCCCCCCCCCCCCCCACCACCCCGCCCCGCCCCGCCCCACAGATCCATATATTAGGGCTGTGTAGAGAGAGGAGGAGACTCTGGGGCACGACATGGTTTTTAAGTGTGAACTAGCAGATCAACCTGCTAGTTAGCCAGTCCCCCCCGCTAGCCTCTGTAGTCTGCTGATGTCAGCTCCCCAGCCTGGCCCGGCACACGCAGCCCAGCCCTCCCCTATCCAGACATCTGTCAGTAGAGGACAGAAGGCCCGACTCTACATATCCGCGGCGTTGGCGGGCACGGGGGGCTGCGCTGTATTGTGTTCTCAAGCTTCTCTGACGTGTTCCATTGTGAAGGTGTGCGCTGTGAGGTGAGCTGGTTACCAAGGCGAGAACCTATTACCGACAACCCTGGGTGGAAGTGTGAATTTTGTGCTCAAATCACCATTCCGGGCTAATGGATGCCCCCGCAAGTGCAGCCACTGCCTGCAAGGTGAGATAAATCAAGCGTATTCTTAGTAGTCATACACTAAACAAAGCTCCAGCTGACTCAACACCTAAGATCTCCATAGAAGCACCTTCAGTCCAACTTCGCTGAGGTTAATAATACATGTATAAAGGATCACAAAGGTCCTGTTTTAAACTTACAAGGGTACCTAAAGGAGCACCTTTTTACCATGATCTAATAATACATCTCATACAACCAGAGAGATCTAAAGTGGGCTGAAGATGCAATTCAGTGTTTTCTTGTGCAGATAATTTTATGTAAATGGGATTGATGTGTGTTTTTGGTTTGATCTCGAAGGCCGGTTTCCAACTGACTGACTGATCCTTCCAGTGACTTTCCTTTACTGTAGAGGTTGTGAGTAGAACCTGCTCTCTGATGTTTCTCATTAAAACTCTGCTTATTCAGGTTGACTGGGATCAATTAATTATCACTGAAAAAGCCATTAGTTTCACACAAACTACTTGCAAAGTATAAACAATCATTCCTGCGATTGCTCCATTAGCTGACTAAAATGTTTGCGGGTCTTTTTTTTTTTAAGTTAAAAACCATCGGGCAAGCGAGTCCATCAATAAGCAAATTAATTACGTCAATTAGCGGGAGCGACATGTGAAAAACGATGACAAAGAGAGACAATCTCGGCAGCAACGGCTCAGGGGCCGCGATCAATTTGATGTAGGCAGCGTTCTGTAACCCGATGCATCCACACGGGGCTGAACCCCAGCGCTGACATCAAAGTCCTCACTGGCTCTCGTCCTCTCTCGCACTGAGGGAAATGAAAGCCAGCCTGATGATAGTCATTAGCCCGTAATGGGCTCCTTTGCACTTTGACAGAAGCCCACAGTGTAATCAAATGAAGAAAAGTCGAGCCAGCGGCTGTTAACCAAATGTCAAAAGTAAACGCTGTAACTATACAAAGTGGACAAGCATTACCATGTACCTCCAAGACCTCTAACGGAAGTCTCAATGAACAGTACAACCTTCTTTCCTGATAACTAGTCTCTGGGACTGGCTGAAATACACACTTGAATTGGAGAATTGTGTAGTTGACTTTGACTTAGTACATGCGGTTCTCCAGACACATCTTCTGCCTTCGTAAATCATCTAAATAGGATTATTTGGTAGAACTCGAAGATGGAGAAATCACCTTGTTCCTTCTAATCTCACCCGCAACTCCAGATAGGCTACTGCCTTGTACTTCTTAGAACAAGACAATTGTGTATGTGCGGGGTGTGTGTGTGTGAGGGGGGGGAAATCAAAGCTTTTATTCCATAAACATTCTTACATTCTTCCGAACTTCATTAAAAAAAAACTCACCAGACGAGTGAAAGCTTTCTAAACAAGCAGATTGGCCAATTTGGGGTTGAGGCCGCGATGGCGAGTGCACAGGGAACATCAAAGACGGGCTCTGATGTGGAACGGGTAAACCTGCCGGTGCCTCGGTAAACAGAGCCGTGGTCGGAGATGAAAACACCGGCTGTTAAGCCGCCCACTTACGCGGTCTTGAGGTCGCGGGCGGGGTACAACGCGGTGACCTCCGTCTCTGAAAGCGGGGTTGGTGTGTCATTAGAGCTGTGGCCCCACAAGGAGAGACACAGGGGCCCTGGAAGACCCCAGGCACACAGACTACACCTCTACAAAGGAGGAACAGGCAAGGCCATTTGATGTCTTTTGACTTTGCGTGATCCGGAGATTTTATTTTTGGGGCTGTGAGGTCCAGCTACAGAGAAGAGGAGAGGAAAAAAAAGAAAAGGCTCCGGACTAATTGCTTCAGCGGGAGAATCGATCGATGCCTTAGCTAACGGGCAAGACTGCAGCTCAACGGGGATGAAACCAACTGCATTGTGGTCTGTGAAGTTAAAGGAGCTGGGTCTGGAACTCATTCCCCATTGGACAGACATGGGAGACCAAAGTAGCGGCCATATTAGTGTACAATATAGAAACTACACAGCAGAGCTGTTAAAAACAAAAACTATTAATTCCACGCATCCAGAATGAACAAGTGGTACAACCAAACTAAATACATTTCTGATTGCATTGGCCATGACTTCAAACAAGCTGTGCCTACTGTTCATTAACAACACCCCCTTCTCCAGTTATCTCTTTGGCCTGTCTGCAGCCTGTCCAAATCACTGATAAAACGTACAAGGTCCACACACACACGGTTTGGAGCAAGTGTCTAACAAAGATGACAGTAAAATGAGTGATTTCATGACTGTACGAAGGGAGCGAGCAGAATAGGGAGGCTGTGGTGGACGAGGCCTGGTCGGGACTAATTGCTCTCGGCGCCCAGGCTGATGAAACGGCGGACGGGGAAGGCTGAAGTCTAGGAGAAAAGGCCTTAGTTTGAGTAACACTATAAAAGCTAATTACGCCTCACAAAGGCAGGTCCTTCCATTCGGAATAAAAAAGAGAAAGCACGACAGAGAGAAAGGGGGAGGCAGGAGAAACTAAATGAGAGAAAGAGAAAAAGAGACAGAAAACCCAGGGCAAATCATAGAGTCATGCCATTAGCAATTAGTCTCTGGCTTCACTAATGAGAGGGGAGTGATAAAAACAGGTTGCGAATTTAAACAGCAGGCCCCTATATATCCTCTAAAGCTCAATACCCACTGCTAATAACATCTAGGAGACCCACAGCATCAGAAATTGACTACACTGCCGTCTGACAAGGACAAGCACCCTTGACAACATTGTCTGGATTACATGTTTGTTATATACAAATGCATATATTTGCATCTGTCAGCATTGCGTACGGTATACTGGTAGCTGTGTGGAAATACCGAAGATGACAAAGGGAAGATGAGTAGATGAGGATGACAAACTGTAAACTGTCAGTCAGACTTGTGTTGCAGGGAGCGTCACAAAGCAATAAGAGAGGGCCAGAAGAAGGTGAGAGAGAAGAGCTCTCCATTTTGTCACTTAATCAATAACAGACAAACACCAATAAAAGCTCTCAGCAGCTCTCTAAAGGCACACACACACACACACACACAACATTATCCCAGCATACAGGCACACACAAACACCAGTACTAGCCTACAGTGACCCTGCTAACAATACAACACTAGTACTAGCCCGCAGTGACCTTGCTAACAACACAAACACAACACCAGCAGTAGACTGCTGTCATATGGCTGCACAGAAAGTGGGAGTCCAACAATATTCTACACCTTGGTGTAAGAAACATGGTCTCTCCATGGGTGACCAACAAAAGTTAGGGACCTCAGATGTTTTCCTCCCGACAGGATGCACCTGCAGAAGCACACAGCTGGCTAGCTACAGTACATCCCAATTAAACAGCTCGCACAGCAGAGGCAGTGTCAAACACCTGGACAGTGTGCTGGCACCTCATCGCACGACACTGTCACACAGTCGCAAAAACAATACTTTGAAGGGTGTCAGAAATATTCCGACAGCATCCAAACATTACAGAGACGACAGCCTCGTCTCGCCGCGCGGCCGAGAATGTCAATTACATCGAAAAACACCTCCGACGTAACAATATTCCCGCAGAACCCCAAATCAATTCAACAGGCCTCAAAAAAAGACTCCAATCAAAACGTTCTAAAAGAGTCCATGCACACACCGCTAATTGGACATCTCTGAGTACTGGTCCGCTCTGTCGCTCCAGTAACAGGAAGCAATGCCTCTCCCGCCCTCCCCGCCGCATGCAGAGCGGGTCTTCCTCAGGCCCTTCGGCTCGGCCGGATAAGACTTTGAGGCTGACATTCCTCCGACAGGGCTGCAGTCCCAGCAGGACGACCAATAATGAAGGGCAATGAGGTTTGAAGATCCTCGTTACACACACACCTAGGACGGCGGGCAGGAAGAGTGGCAGGACGCTGCGTGCAGAGGGGGAGCCCGTTAGATAAGGCCGCTGAAAGGAACAAATGGCTCCAGGAATAGCATCGACGTTAGCGGAAAGGAAGACAGGAGGAAGGGGGGGTGGGGCAGGGGCTGGGGGTTTGGTCGAGTCGGCAAGCTGAGCGGTGTGTCAAACATTCGCAGTGTTCTATTGTTCAGGGGCTGAGGGGCTGGTATGTCAAACGCTTTTTTTTTTTTCTCTCCGGTGACTTCCGGCGACTGGGAAGGCCACTCCCTGACACGCTGTTGTAATTAATAACTGTCAGCAGCTGCTTGCCTATCTCTGGATCCCTTTGTCACCTGAACAAAAAACCCTGCTAATTGACTCTTGACTGAGAGATAATCGTCAGATATCAGCTAATTACCTGAGGCCACATTTATATTCCAAAGTCATTAAAAAGTGTCTGAACCTAGCGACAGGGGCTTAGCGATGAGCACCTAACAACTAGGACCTAGCAACGGCAACCTGCCGCTGAAGAATGCCAACAACCTATAATGAGACGCATCGGGCACTGAACTTGATAGATCCAAGCAACTGACGACATGGTGTCAAATGGACAATTTTGACCTTACATATGCAACACTTAGGATAATTAATCAGTTGTTACCAGGCAGGGGGGAGGGGGGGGGTAAAGCTCACTAGAGGCGATGAGGGTAAAGCTAAAGGCGTGCCATAGCCATTTTCCACCTGTGGATAGCCAAACTATCTCATTACTGCTGACAGACTGGAGTTTGTTGCATACGAGTACAACAGAGCTCATTAATTCCATGTTTCTTTTTATAAACACCTGGCATCATGGGTACAGTGATGTCACTCAAATTTGGCCTTGGTGACAGCATGCTGTTGTGAGATGGGGCATACAAACGGGGCAGGAGCTTACAGAGATTAGCACCAGCGCGCCAACAAAAACACGCACCATTAGCATAAGAAAGAGATCAATCCTCCTCAGAAATAACAGTCAGACTTTCTAATTTAATTAATATTCCTTCTGTTTGATTTATTTTTAGGGAAAGGCCTTTTGAAATTCCTCGCGAACGAGCAGGCGCACCAGGGTTTAGAATAATGCGGCCTCCAACATCACTGAATTCAATTATGCCTCTTTCATCACACAATTACAGTTTCTCTGAATGCACAGCTGTTGAGGACTCGGCCATTTCCGCCTGCCGATCACAAACAATATGATGGAGCTTCCCTGGGTGGAGAACGATGGAGGCTTTTAACATTCCTCACAGAGAAGACATCAATCTTCAGGGGTGGAAATCTCCACCAACTGATAAATTGTCACTCAAAAGGAAGAGCAAAGTTAAAAAAATATTCACCTCTCCCAAAAAAAGAGAGCGGATATTTAAACTGGAATGCCTGCCGCAGAGAAATATCTGAAATGGATAAGGGAAATGGAGTGCCCTGGGCTGCATTATGGGAAATGTATTTCTCCTTCACTCCCTCCTCAAC
Organism: Osmerus eperlanus; assembly: GCF_963692335.1. Lineage (NCBI taxonomy): Eukaryota > Metazoa > Chordata > Actinopteri > Osmeriformes > Osmeridae > Osmerus > Osmerus eperlanus. The sequence continues at coordinate 3,651,207 of NC_085041.1, forward strand.
CTCACCTCCTCCTTCTCCTCATCATCTAATCCCTCCTCTCTCTCTTCTCCCTCCTCATCCTTCTACACCCTCCCCCTCTTCCTTTCCCTCCTTCCCTCCTCATCCCCCCCCCCTAACCCCCCTCCAGGTGGGGCCAGGATGAAACCAGCTAAAGATGAAAGCAGGAATATAAGAGATAATTTGGCCCATAAATGGCAGGTATTATGGGAGCCGTCTCCATGGCGAGGGCGTGTGATTTAGAAAGACACTGTGGTAATAGCTTTGCAAATTCCCCCCCCGCCATCTGATGACGGCGCTCGCAGCTCGGAGACGCAGAAGGGAAAAGGTCAGGAGTCAACCAGTATCCATCACAACATCAATCTCCCTTTATTCTCCTCTCAAGCCTTAAATACCATACATGGGCTCCTTGCATCACTTCGTTTCCCCGAGCCCCCAGACTTCCATCCAGCAGATCAGGCTTCCAGGCTCCCCATGATCAAATGACCCCCACGCCCCCCCCCCCCCATGCCCTGCCCCCCTCCCCCCCATGCCCTGCCCCCCTCCCCCCATGCCCCCCCCCCATGCCCTGCCCCCCTCCCCCCCACACACAGCATCCTGGGCAGCTTCCACCCCTCCATGACTGAGAAGGTTCTCACTGCGGTGGTCGTTACAGAGATTCGACATCTGGCGGGGGCACCCGGAGGGCCGGGTGTGTGTGTGTGTGTGTCCACGTGTGGTTGAGTATATCGAGTTTATGCAAGCCTTCAGTCTAGTCATGCAGTGACTGGATAGAAAAGTGAGTACAGTTACACTATGTGTGTTGAACACGGTTCTCTATTAAACACAAACTAAACTAAAGCCATCGGCTCAACACCAAAAACGGAGTAACTCGCCGTCTCTCTCTCTGTCTGTCTCAGTATCTCTCCCTCTCTCTCTCTGTCTCTCCACACCCTCCCATCTCTCCTGCTGGCAGCCTGTCCTTCAAAAGGTCTGCTCTCTCATTAATCACTCCTTCTGTCATCCTCCTTTCATCCCCGCCTCTCCGATCCCCTGGCCCGGTATAATTACGCAGAGACACATGATTTATCAGCCCTCCCAATATTGTGTCAAAAACATATTTCGTCTAAACGTTTTGAGGCCACTGCCTGTCCACAATCAAGTCTGTCAAATCACCATTAGGCTTGGGAGGGCGAAGGGAAGAGAGAGAGAGAGAGAGAGAGAGAGAGAGAGAGAGAGAGAGAGAGAGAGAGAGAGAGAGAGAGAGAGAGAGAGAGAGAGAGAGAAAGCATCGAGAGAGAAAGCATCGAGAAGTACGGCAGAAGGTTCTGGAAAGGGCGTGGCTCTGGTTTTGCCCTCGCAGAGCGACCAGGAGCCTGTTGCAGTACGATCCAAACAGATTGTCCTCAGCGAGGGCCAGAGATGCGGGGCCTGATGGATGACTGGGGGGTGGGGAGCAGACAGCGCCACACAGGTGGCCTGGCTGGGGTGGGGGAACTCTGCTAAGAAGAATGTACTGTACACATCGAGCAATTGAAAGTTTTCAAGGCCGACCAGCGGGCAACAGTAAATTCTGGGAGCTTATGAGCTTCGTCACAAGACAGGAGGACTTGAAGAGTAATGTCAGTTCAACCTCCCTTTTCCCCCCCCCCCATCCCCGCCTCTTGTTCTTTATACGCCTGACAATCTTTTGGATTCCTTTTGAAATCAAGATGCCAAGGTGTCAGCCAGGTGCAAATTCACTTTGATACACGTTTGGTAAACAGTATTTGAGATGTTTTCTCGACGTCCCTCTGTTTTCTCTCCATGTATATGCCTTCCTCCGCCCTTCTTTATTGAGCCATCATGAGGACTCGGAGAGTGCTGCGACAGGTGTCACGAACGAGCTAAACCCAGCGAGCTCATCAAACACCCTGAATGTAAAGTGGGGAGATATCACTTCAGGCAGCTGAGGGAAACAGTTACACAGCGAGTCCTTTTTACAAAGAACATTTCTGAACACGCAATTAGAGTTTAGGAAGGGGTGAGTCGCTCTAGCATAAGGGACTATATATAGACTGTTCCCTTGCTGCAAAATATGATAATAAAAGGCTGTGGAAGCATTAAAGTCGTCTGGCATATTAATTGTGAGCTTTGGTTGGTACTCACCAGACCCTCGATCAGGAAGAAACTGGTCTGTCTTTCTCATACGCTGCTGTATGCAATTTGTATGGAAAACTTTTGAGTTTGTAAGGTTATTAATTACAATATGTTCAAAATGAGCTCAAGTAGGATTATAATTAATGTTTTTCATTTGTTCTTATAGGACCACTAGGAAACTGTGGAGAGGAGCAAGACCAAGATTTCCAATGTTCCCATCCTTGTACTCTTCCTGGCAAATAAACATGAAACCAGAAAGACAGAGAGGTTTGTTGGTCTCAGGCGCACACAAAACTCCCAACAAAGACCTGGGAATACAATGAACCCTGGGACAGGGGGGACATTTAAACAGGCAAGACCAGGAGAGCGCCGATCTGAAAGGACGGTCACACTTCAATCAGCTCAGGGTCGTTGACTGGGTGGGGTGATTCTCTTGTTCAATCCAGCCAATAGGACGACATCATGGCACAATCAGGTCTCTTTAAATGCATAGGATGGGGATGCAGCATTGGAAAGGCTGGATTTTTGGACTTGAAAGGGGTTGGCGGTGTATGTGTGAGTGTGTGTGTGTCCATACTTGTATCTATGGGTATGAGCCAAGAAAAGCTTTCCATCCGAGTTTCCCTAAATGCCAGGACCCGGGTTAATAAGGTGTCTCCATAAGTAGCTGTGATAGTTTTAAGGGCTCGGATGCTACAAGCTATTACAGTGTAGCAATGCGTTTTATATCATCTACTCATAAAACCCACTTGGAATACCTCCTGAAAAATGAGTGTGTGTGTGTGTGTGTGTGTGTTTGTGTGTATGGTCAGTCAGGTATTCAACCCACCCATGGGGGGTTTGATGGGTAAACGCAGAGTTGATGGATCGTGGAGGGAGGAGGAGGGAGTGCATTAAGGGAGCGTCAGTAAACACACTGCAAGGTTGAGGATCAGAGGCAGGCTGGGGGACAGGCAGGCAGGCAGGGACACACACAGATAGACAGGCAGGCTGGGGGACAGACAGACAGGCAGGCAGGCTAGGGGAAGACTGAGGAACAGACAGACAGACATCCAGGGAGGCAGCAAGAATAAGGACTTCTTGAATTTCAGGGGTCAGTAATGTAAAGATACAGAAAGAGAAAAATATAGACAGACAAATAGCAGATAGGAGTACCGTGTATAGTTCCAGCTGCAGATGGAGGTAATTTGTGATTCCCAATTCGATGAAACAACAGCCACAATATGACATGTCATTCCAACACAATTTAAACAATCGCCTCAACACGGCACCAAATGCTTGTTTCCTGCGTTGCTCAAAAACGGACCCCTGTGCAACCGACGCAAGCAAGCACACCCTACAATTTCCCCAGAAATTGTACCCTCTCTAGTTACACTTCTTCTGCCATTGGAGTCTATGGCAGCCCCTAGAACCATATGGTCTTGTTACCGGGCAGAAAACGGCAACGTCGGAGAAACCCAGCCACTGACCAGCGACCATTCAACCTCGATTCCGCCATCTCCTGCTGTGAATGCGAGCGAAGAGGCGTCGAGTGGTTTTGAGTGGGACGGGGCGGAGAGGGGAGGGAGAAGAGGTGGGGGGAAGGGGGAGGGGGGGGGGGTTTAGAACCAGCATGCCATGCCTCAGCTAAGCACCTCCACCCAGACAGTACTCCGTCGGGTCTGTTGAGTGCATCAGAACCACAGCAGGCGTAAAGGTTATTCCTCTCCAGTCTGTCGACAGCACGCTGGCCTGAGAGATGCAGGAGGAGGGGACTCAGCTATGGATGGACAGGAGCTACCAGACCCCAAATTACGACAAATCACCACACCCAAACACAGCAGATTAGGGTCCAGAGAAAGAGGACATACTGTAAACATATGTAGTTGCACATGAGAGTAATGTAATCATTTGCAATAGCAATGTGTGGCGTTGCATAATGCACTGAACCATGAATAATTCTCTTAGATGAACTTTTACACGTTATGACGCATTCTACCGTCTCTTTTTAATGAGCGTATCCTTTGACCTCTCTTTCTATACACTAACAAAGTCAGATTTATAGAAGTATTGGTGTCTAGTATTAACTTCCTGGGGTGTTAGATCTTCTGGCGTAGAGACACAGTCTATCTAACTGGGTGTGATGCGGCTGCCACAGTGAAACACCACAGACATGAAAGAGACAAAGCAGTGTATCCCTGCTCTGGGTTGAGGCTGTGTGTGGGCAGATCCTAACTTAGAGATACCGAGATCTAACCCCTTCACAGAGCAACGCAGGAAACAAGCATTTGGTGCCGTGTTGAGGCGATTGTTTAAATTGTGTTGGAATGACATGTCATATTGTGGCTGTTGTTTCATCGAATTGGGAATCACAAATTACCTCCATCTGCAGTTGGAACTATACACGGTACTCCTATCTGCTATTTGTCTGTCTATATTTTTCTCTTTCTGTATCTTTACATTACTGACCCCTGAAATTCAAGAAGTCCTTATTCTTGCTGCCTCCCTGGATGTCTGTCTGTCTGTTCCTCAGTCTTCCCCTAGCCTGCCTGCCTGTCTGTCTGTCCCCCAGTCTGCCTGTCTAGCTGTGTGTGTCCCTGCCTGCCTGCCTGCCTGCCTGCCTGTCCTCCAGCCTGCCTCTGAACCTCAACCTTGCAGTGTGTTTACTGACGCTCCCTTAATGCACTCCCTCCTCCTCCCTCCACGATCCATCAACTCTGCGTTTACCCATCAAACCACCTCCAGCCAAGCACAGACAACACAGCACACACACACTCACACACTCTGCTGAATACATGTAACACTTCCACCTCCGTGAACGCATTACCGCCTCTCAGAAATGAAAATGGCCCTGGCTTTAACGACACGTGATGGGCAAAGAAAGGAACAGGAGGCCGGGGCGCGCGGAGGATGTGACGAGTCAGTGAACCAACAAGACCGAGCGGCGGACCCCTGAGTGCGGCTCATTTCCTGTCTGCCAATATGCTTAATGACGGGAGTGATGAGTTATTGACGGCTGCCGCCTAATTGGAGACTCTGAGGTGTCTATTGCTACTGCAGTGCTGACAGCACACACAAAGAGACCCCATCGATTTTGCTGTGGTTGGCTGTATCTGGCCATGCTGAGGTGTGTGTATGTGTGTGTGTGTGTGTGTGTGTGTGTGTGTGTGTGTGTGTGAGTGAGAGGGGGGGTGTGAGGGCAAGGGAACTTCTACATCGGTGACTGGCAGAGGCTTTATATTCCAGTTAGACCCACTTCTGCAGAGGGGGGGGGAAAAATTACTAAACAGTCCAATAATACAAAGTCTGAAGACGATACTGGAAGCCACGGAGCCAATCCTGGTCCAGAATGCATTGACCCATCTCTAATGCATCGAAGGCCTCCTTTACCACAAACACACGCGTACCTATATAAATAGCAAGGTTGGTATAAATGAGGACGAAGATGTTTAATGTCACAAATCCCCGTAGATCCCAACAGTGAAATCCATTTAAGTCTCCGGGACAAGCACGTGGGGCTTAAACATTTATTAATGACACCTTCCAGCCAGGAACACCTTGGTCCGGGCAACAGAGCCAGCCTCTCCAGCGCTAAATGATTTACGGACTACGGCAGGGGCAAATTACATCTTATTACTCCTTATCTCAGCGATAAGTCTCTCTGTCATTTCCACATATTTGTTATCGGGGACATAAATATTACAAATGAGTGTCTCTACGCTAACGAGAGGGAGGCTGCGACCCTTCCTCTGGCTGTGTTTAGATATGGGAAAGGGACGCAAGCGAAGCCGCTTGGAAACACAGGGCCACGGTTAAGGCACCATCTCCTGCCTGCGGTTCTGTCTACCAAGCAGAAAAGAAAGAAGAGGAGGATTGTGGAGAAAAGGAGGCTTGGGAACGAGACTAGTCCTGTGAGCAGACAGTCAAAGCTTCATTTCAACCTCTACCATCTCACTTCTCATCTCAGTTTTTGCTAACTTTTGTTTCGACCTTTACTCGACGATATTTGACTTTGACTCTGATGTGTCTTGTGTACAGTCGTGTTGTTGTGACGTGAGAGCAGGTATGGGAAAGTGGATCCTGCAGTGAGCACCCACTGAGGCCTGCTACGTCCTGCCATGTTCTGTCATGTCCCTCTCTCTCTCACTGTCACCTCAAGGTGATCCCGGCGTTTACACCGATCCCCTGTCCTGTACGCTTGCCATCTGCAACAGCTTGTCTCTCCGATTCACCACGCCACTTCTCTCTGACCCTCGATCTCTCTCTCTCTCTTTCCCTCTCCCTCTGTCACTCCCTCTCATTTCCTCTCCCTCCGTCTCTCCCTCCATCACTCCCTCTCCATCTCTCTCTCCATCTCCCTCTCCATCCCTCCATCTCCCACTCCTCTCTCTACCTCCTTCCATCTCTCTCTTTTTCTCTCGTCCACCCCCCTTTCCCTCCATGTTTAATAGTTGTCACTTACTTTATGGGGAGAATGCAGCAGTGTGCATGATGCTGGGACGCGGTCCAAGCGTACGCCACACAGCCTAGCTCACCCTGACGCTACCCAATTTAGCATAAAACCCTAATTAAAGTGACTTGGCAGTCGACAAAAACCAAAATTCAACTCTGCATCATCACAAGAATGGGTAAGCGGTCGGAAGTCAGAGAGTAAAAATCTGCTTGATGTTTCTGGGTTTGTTATGGTAATGTGAATCCTTACTTAGATTAAATGGATGGTATCGAGCCAAATATGCACACACAGCTTGCTCATGGCACAACTGAGGCAGATTTCATAAACACACGCACGCACACACCCACACACACACACACCCACACACACACACACACACACCCACAGCCATGCTTGGGAGACACTCCAGAGAATACCAACGTCACTTTTCTTGTGAAGTTTCTTACACAACAACACTCCTTAAAGAAACTGCATGGGATTACCTACGGTAAACCTTTAACAGGCTGATATCATCACAGGTTTTAGCATCACTGCCATAGCTGTTAGCATTTGGTTGATGGGGCTGCATCTCACAGGGTCAGACTAGGTCATTTACACAGGAAGAGACAGGCAGGAGGACATTAAACAGAGTGTAACCAGGAGTGGTGTGTGCGTGTGGCAGGGTATGGCAGTTGCCCCTGGCATTCAAACAAAACAGGGGATATCAACAGCTCATGATGATGCTCGTTACAGATAATCCAAAAGTTTTTTTCGAAGAACAGATCGGAACATTAGTAGGTTCCCAATTCATGGTAGTGGGAGGTTTCTCCTGATAAGCACTGTTAAGATCTTAACGGCAACTGATCTGATTGGATCCCGCTTCAAGATTGTGGGTACTGTAGTTCTTTACTAGCGTTTTGGGCAATTAAAGTGCGTTTTTACTAATGTAGAAATCAAATGAGCATATCAAATCACATGATCTCATCCACCCTCAATCTTCAAGCCAGATGTACATTATTGCAAAAGTAATCCTGTTCATAATTTTCTAAATGGATAAATCAAGATTTTACTGACAGTTCCGAACACTTGCTGCGCAGCCGCAGTTAATTGCATCAATTAATCGCGTCTTTTTGGATTAGCTTTCAACAGACTGAAATTAAAAAGAAAAGAAGCAGTCCTTAATAATCCTCTCTGTAAGTTTTTTTTTTAAAACAAAGAAATGAAATAGTAAGCAGGAGAATGGTGGGAGAAGCAAAAGAAACTGTATCAGTTGAATTGGCAGATTACTACTTTCGGTGAAGCTTCATCTACAGTTTCTAACAAGAAGTGGTATTCTGGTTCCGTTACTTGGGAATGTCGTTGTTGTGTGGCCAGAGGGAATTATGCCATGCTCTAGGTCAGTGGTTCTCAACCCTGGTCCTCAGGGAATCCCTGTCCTGCATGTTTTAGACGTTTCCCTGCTCCAACACACCTGATTCAAATAAATGGCTCGTTATCTAGCTCTGTAGAAGCCTGGTAACGAACATGCATTTGAATCACGTGTGTTGGAGCCAAGCTGGAGCTAAAACATGCAGGACAGGGGGTCCCTGAGGACCAGGGTTGAGAACCACTGCTCTAGGTTTTTACACTGAGTGTAACTGTAGTTACATCCAGGGTCATAGAAGGAGACAGCCAGCGGGACTAAAAGAGCGGCCTGGCCCTTTAACTGCTGCTGGACTGCAGTGAATCGGCTCCGTAGAATTTATCACCGCTGTCAGCCTCCAAGCCGGTCCGAACATTATATCAATCCATGGCTGCTATCGTTCTCCTTCCCTCTATTTTTCTCTCCCTTTCTTTTCCTCTCTCTTTCTTTCTCTCGCTCATTGCTTCTCTCCGTCTCTTTCATTACGTCTCTGTTCTTTTCCCCCTCTCTCTTTCTCTTCAAATCTCTCTGGTTCTGCACCATGGCCCCTTCAGGCCTGTGTTTCCTTAAAGAGCTGCCTGGAAATATCCACACTTGACAGGCCACCAAGTGACTGAGTGTGTGTGTGTGTATGTGTCTATGCACACGTGCATGTGTGTGTGTGCGCACGGATGTGTGTGTGTGTGTGTGTGTGACATGCAAATGTTTATTAACACCACAGCTATATTTTCAGTCCTCAGAAGAACAGCAAAAATGCTGTTCTGTGCTGCGAGCAGTGAATTGTGTTTCCCTCCCTTCTCACTGGTCTATTATTGCCTTGTGTTAGCTTACTGCTTGTTCTCAATCATCGTTGAGGCAAATGGCCTCATGCATTACATAGTATAAGGACATTTTGGAAAGGTGCCGTAAATAATGTCTGAGGCTCTGAAATTGAAACCACGGTTGGTAGAAGAAAAAAAAGCTGTTACTTTTCAGAGCAATATCTATGTTGTTTCAAATGCCGTGTCTTAAATATGCATGAGAGCTTGCCATGAATTTCACCCACTGCAACAACGATATTTTCTGAAAAATGAATGGTACAAAAAGGGCAATATTATGCTGTGCTTCATATTCGTAATGTGTTCTCTTCCAATAGCAGGCAGCGGCGTATAATTTGAGCGGAGCGTAGCCTGTTGGTGACACTTCCAATGTCCTTAAAGAAAGCGTTTGGAAAAATAAGACACTAATTTATTTATTGTAATGCGCTCTCCATGAATATTTAAAAGAAGCTATGAGTACTGTCACCTTGGATTGCTATTGTATCTCTGGGGAGATAGCTTTTAGCATTACAACAATGCGTTGTGTTCAGCCATTATTCTCCTGGAACATAAAATACCATACAGTGTACTCAACAGTTTCGGGCAGGAAACCTTTCCAGGGAGGGGGGGATAAAGGGAGCGTTGAGCCTCCGAAGCAAGGTTAGGCTCACTCTCTAAGATTGTCGTCTCGGCACAATTGAAATCACACGAGAGAGAGAGAGAGAGAGAGAGAGAGAGAGAGAGAGAGAGAGAGAGAGAGAGAGAGAGAGAGAGAGAGAGAGAGAGAGAGAGAGAGAGAGAGAGAGAGAGAGAGAGAGAGAGAGAGAGAGAGAGATGGTGAGAGAGATGGTGAGAGAGATGGTGGCCATTGCAGCTAAATTGCAGACTGATGCCTCGCCTATTAAAGTCAGTTCCAAGCAACTAGCATACTTATTACTGCACACTCCCTGGCAGCTAACGAAGGGCATGTGGCTTCAACACACAACACAATGAGAATAATGACACCATCGTCCGAGAGTTCCTCTCCCTCTCCCTCTCCCTCTCCCTCTCCCTCTCTCTTAGCTCTCCTTTCTCTCTGCCAACTGTAGGCTGCCCCTCTCTCACCTCTCTCTCTTTCTACTACTCTCTCTCTCTCTCTCTCTCTCTCTCTCTCTCTTCACAGACCTCTAATTCCTCCACTAACCACTTGATTTTCTCTCCTTCCGCACCTTGAATATCAAACCTCTCAGCCCACCTGAGGGAACTGCAACAATCGAAGGCACTCAGCACAAAGTACAGGTGATTGTATTTCCAATTGCTGAGAGAGTCAATTTACTCAGGTTTCGTTGTGTAAAATCCTGTGTCCCGTAAACACACACACAACGACAAAACTAAAAGCATTTTCATAATACTGTAAAATTGCAACAACTGCTCTATACAATACATGTCTATGCACACCCACCCACATATCTATCTAGAGTACCCACCCAGCTATATAGAGGTGTTTGCAGACCAGACCCTGCAGCCAGTCAAATAGAACCATGGTCAGTCTGACAGAACCCAGAGAAGACACACAGTACCCCAGGTCAGTAAGACAGAAGGCCAACAGAACTTTATCGGTTGTTGTGCAGAGTCTCTCATTCTCCAGGGAGGTTAACTAAATAGGTCTGAGGCTGAAAACTTAGTGGAGCTGTAAAAATCTATTCTTGCCTTGCCTGTGTGTGTGGAGGGGGAGCGGGAGAGGGGGGGGGCAATGGATGTGTGTGTGGCCCAGAACCTCCCACAGGAACCCACTTCAACAACTACAA